>NW_007578275.1:135000-232941 GCF_000690725.1 Stegastes partitus
TGCGAGACAACATGGTTAATCACTAATCCAATTTTGGGGGCCCTGTGCGTCGGCAAGGGATGCTCTGTGCTCTTGTCACACTTCATTAGGGCCATTACAGGCCATTTTATTTTTTGTCCGCGGGTTAATGTTCTCAGTGACACGCTGAACACCTTCAGGGCAGGTAGGGGAGACAGTAGAGGGAGCTAGAGAGGTGCAAGGGGCAGGGAGGAGCACCTTGTATCTCCATGGAAGTTTAGAGGGAGTTTAAGTAGCTTAAAATTTGAGTTAATTTACTGGTTTATCATTATTATACAAAACTCTGAGGAAACAACTGTTAATTCCTATATTTATATTTGTAAATATCCAGCTATGTGGTAATGGGTGAACACTTTCTTCACCACATGATCACAATTTAGTTTCTGAACGCCGTTTTACATTTTAATTCATTCCTACAATTCTTTTCAAGTGCTCAAAACCAAAAAATATTTGCGCAGGAACACTTCCCTCTCTCTCCGTCTCTGTCTACCCCCATGTTGTGCGAGCAGGCCGCTGATCAGATGGGTATCCCGGCGCTGGCGGTGCATCTGCTGTGACTATATCACAGAGTCTAATTGGCATGAAAAGAGCCACACAGAGCACTAGCTTGCAAGCAGGCCGTCCTATTATCCCCGCGGACATCTCATTTAGGGGGACTCATGTAGGGAACCCGAGCGCCGACTTGCATGGTTTAGCATCTTTGACAGGAACATGTCCTCCTGAATGCTGCTTTAGTGATGCTTATTCAGAAAGCGGTGGGGCGTGTAGACAGAGGAGGAAATATATTTACAGGGACATACAAAGAGCTTTATGTTTATGAGGAGGATTTTGTTCCTCAGTGCTGTGTGAGTTTTTCATTGTAACCAGATGATGTTGAAATTGATTTAAATTGAGAAAATAATTAAAATGGGAACATTACCAGGCTGGATTTGCATTTTTGCCCATGCGTTATGTCCTTGTTTTAGCTCAGTATGTGCACATCGTATACCCCAAACTATATGTTTGTATATTTGCCTGACAACATAATTTCTTCTTTATTTAGATCCATAAAAATCCTGAGATTTAAAAAAAAAATTTCAACTTAGTGAAACACTGATGTTTTTTGTTTTTTTACAGGAGGATGGACATTTTTGCTTAGTAAGTACACAAAGGACATTGAAAAAGTTCAATTAAAGTTTTTTTTTTAAGCGAATACACAATCGGAACTAGGAAATTGTAATAAAAGTGCAGGTAGGTTGACAATAGAGTGCTCCTGAGGAAGTGGGCTGGAGGTTTGGCGAGCACATCCATCTCATGGTGTGGGATCAATAGGAGGCAGTGGGGCTGCTGAACGATTGATCCATTTTAGACTGTGCTATCAGCTCAATGTACAATTCAATATAATTCACTGGAAATGCAGAGTTGCACTGTATCGCAAATTTAAACTGGTTTTGATTCTAATAAATAGATTAGACACAGAGTATTGTATGTGTTCTTGCTTTATTAGATTCCCACATGTCTGTATGTGTTTCCATTAATTTAGGTATTTGCGTTACCTTCACATCGGCATATCTTGACTCCTTGCCTTGCTGGTCTTTCTCCTGTCTATATCTGCCTGCCTGAAGGCCCAGTCTCCCTCCAGAATAGCCTCCCAGTACTTTAACACACTACCTCATTACCACGTGTAAATAAAGACGAATGGCCGGCGATATTCCCACAAATTTGTTTCCCATTACACTGGGGTCAGCGGTAATTGTGGCTGGCGCCCAACTCCCCTGAGTGCGCGTACAGTTACATTCATATTACAGTTAATGAACAAGGGGCTAACAAATTGTCCTGTAACACCCCCTGCTCCCCCAGCCCCATTGGACATTTGTTCTCGGTGGTCAGCTACAGTAGCAGCAGTGAAAGGCAAAGAGAGTCTATCTGGGCTAATACCCCCCTCTCTGCTCTTTCTATCGCTCTATTACTCCTGAGAGGGCCACAGAGTCTATTTAGCCTATCCAGGCCTCGGGCGTTGGACCTTTGTGTGTTGAATGTGACATGATAAATGTGAGAACTTGCATGTGTGCAATATGCACAGTGCATGCAGAATAATTCAGTACATCATGGAGGCTTACAGCACCGCCGTTTATTTGTATGCATTTATTCAAGCGTTTGTGCGTATGTGTTGTTCTCTCACTGTTGTGTGTGTGTGTGTGCGAGACAATGTACGGTATGCCACCAAACGACAGCAAGTGTAAATGTGACTGTGTGCTATTTGTTCTGTGTTTTTTTCTGTCTGTGCTGACAGCCAGCTGCTCTTAAGGACCTTTAAGTGCCTCCTTATTGCTGTCATTACATGAGTCCTCTAAACGGTGAAATATATAACACTGTTAAACATGGCAGGCTCCAGTGTGCCGTACGGCAGTCTGAAGGTGAAGTTTCAACACAGCCTCCTTCAGCTAGAAGCACACTGTATTTTCTGTGTACTTTACTGGATGCAGAAACAATATCCTAAATATTTGAACAAAGATTTTGTAAGATGTGCTGGAAGGATGTTTTTATGAATTTATGTTGCTGCTCAATACTGAATTCTGTAAAACACTGATTTAGTCCTGCATAGATACAATTAACTCATTATGGCTTCAAATTCAGTCTTTATTCTAGGTCCTCCTTGAGATCTCATAAACCTGAAATAAATTTGCACAATTAATTTAAACCATTCCATTGCCAAAGCTAGGCTTACTTTGCAAGCGGAGCTGGATTCTTGTGAGATTCGTGAGATCAAAGTCACGAGAAAATCTGTGTCGCTGGGCTTCGAATTATGTGCTCGTGGCTGATCCACAGTTGGTCCTACCATCAGTCCTATGAGAAACTACTTGGACTCCTCAGATGGTCCTAGCAGGTCAGGTTAGGTTCCTACAGTTCTAAAACTCCAAACACGTCATCAGTGTTATCTAAAAAAGCTAAAAACGTCAGAGTGATGTCATCAGATGTTCTACTTTTCTCTTAAAAACAAATGAGAAATTGTATTTTTATGAAAATAATTTCACTAAGAATGATTGAACTTTTAATCAAAACATTTTTTTTTCTCTCGCTGCAATTGGTTCAGAATACGTGTTGTTATGGAGCGCCTGTGAAGGAGAAGCAGGGAGGGCATAGAGACTTCTGTCTGTTTTTGTATGCTCCTGCAAGCTCCCATGATCCATTAGGGAGGCTGAGGATGAATGAATGAGCGCTGCACCCAGAGAGAGCGCAGCAATAGTTTCTTCAGTTCCCACCTTATTGATTTCTGCAGGAAATATAGAACCCTGGGCACGCAGGTAGAAGAGGGAGGACCACACCGATATTAAGTCGTTTTCCCATCTTTTCCAAAAATCTTTAATCAAAGTTTAAGTGAAATACTAACATGCCACTTGACGTGACCTTTTAGCCCTGTTATGAATCACCTGTTTTTGAGCTGAGCTGAGTGGCTGGGAGAGGTTAGAGATATTTCCTAATCACAAATCGCTGCAAGGAAAAAGAACAAGTTCAGTGGCAGAGTTAAATGGCCACCGAAGGGCTTGTTTGCTGTTGACCTTTGACAAATGCTAGACAACAAATCTATGTTTAAAGCACTCGCCCGACTGGATTCCTTTATAGCACTAAGTGACTCCTGGGAAGGACAAAGCCTTGAAAAGTGACTACAGCCCAAGCCAAGAAAGCTCTGCTACACCAAAACAAAGGAAGATACAATGCACTTCCTGCACAAATATGGCTCTATGAAGGATGATATACTGCAGGATGGGGGATACGCGTCTACAGGGACGAGGCAAACAGGACGATTTGTGAGCATACGAGTGCCTGGCGTATAATGACAAATATGAAATCAATATAGTGACCTTAATTTGCCCAAAGCATAACTGTGATGTAGTACACAGTGTTTCGATTAAAGGAGGTATAAAAAGATGGTGTCTGTGTGTCGCGAGGGCAGAGAGGCCATGCCCTTTTGAACCCTGGCGCTCACCGGGAGCGTGGCAGCCATAAAAGGAACAACCAGCCCTGTTTGGTCATTGAATAGGCTCCTTATGGCTCATGGGTAATAATGTCACGCCTCAAGACGTTTTTTAAAAAGAGCTGGCGAATGATAGCTACCAATGTGTTCCGCAACACTGGCAACATTATGGCAGCAGAGGAGAAAATATAATAGCTTGAATATGCTATGAATAACAAAACCTGTCAATACTCACCTCTAGAAGAATTGCTGATCAGACACAGTTCATGTAAAGTGTACGTGTGTGAGTTACAATTTATGATATGCGTCCATATATATGAGCGTGTGTGCATTTTTGTGTGTGCATGTGAAAAAAGTAATGTGTCCCAGTGCGTGAATATGTGTGTTTCTGTGTTTCTGCGGAAATGCTTTTGATTTGCTGGAATGCACACTCTTGTGGCATTACTCGCTTGAAAGTATTTTCTAGTGGGTATAAGTTTATGCTTTAAGTGTGGTTTGAAGGTATTTATAAGGCTTGTGTTATACTTTCTGCATCCGAAAGTAACCGACAAGCCACTAGGGTCCGAATGCTAAAAAATGTATAATTTCCACAAGAGTCCACATGGACCCCTTGGTGGACGCACAAACTTAGTGTCACATCTTAACTATGCTACAAGGGCAGTAGCGTGCATGTGTGGAATATGTAGATACGGATTTAATGCGCATGTATAAAACGGCAATAACAACAACTTTGTCTGTGTGGTGTTTGCAGGGGTCCTTGTGTGCGTCCACAGAGGAGTATAATCAAAGCTTAGTGGGTAAACAGTCTGACCCCTTTCCTGCACAGTGTTGTAATTTTAGGACACTGCAGCAGGACATGGATCCCGAAAAAGACAATATTTTGTTTTTGACCAGACAAGTCAGTCATCTGATCTCAATCCAACAAAGCATGTGTTTCACTTGACTTGACAAGAGCAAATTAAAAGCAAGAATTTTCTAAAAATAATCAAGAGGTCAAGAAGGCTACAGTATAAGTTTGGCACAACATCAGAGAAGATAAAAGGCGTCTGCTGATCTCTAGGAAATTTAGATTCCAGAAAAAGCTTGAATGCAAATTCACCCAATTAAAGATTTTTTTAAATTTATTTTTGGATTTTATTGTGAATACTTTTTGGTCTCCTAAAACTGTGAAAGAACGTATAGAAAGATTACATCTATCACCCTGTGTGAACATAAACACTTTTAAGCTGAAGCTGAGAGTCAGCCTCACTTTGGGTTTAATTTAAATTTTAAATTACTTAAGTACAGAGCCAACACAACAAGGGTAATTGTCAGTTATACTACTACATAAACCACACTTTATGCACAGGGAACGGTCAGAAAAAGGTCTATCCAGACCAAAAGGTTGGAATCACAAAGCTATATCACTGTATGCAAAACTGAATACTGTTGAACGGCAGAAACTTAACTGAGCATCACTTTCATCGCATGATCACAGAAAACTGTGGCACATTATCACCAGCTTTCACTAACAGAACAAACAGTAAGATCATTAAAAAATATATATTATCCCTTGAATAGGGGGGGAAAGGCTTGAGGAATTTCCAACCGAAGATGGTTTGTAATTGAGTAACTCAAGGCATCGTTTAAGCCGGACACCACTGGGCTCATCGTAAAGCCTGTAAATGAGTCCATCTTGTTTGGCTCTGCCCCTGGGCTGTTAGCAGCCGAGGGCAGAACGGCTCAAACAATGGAGCCATTCGGTTAGAGCTTAGCCCTTAAAACAACACGTCACTCAATGATCCCAATGATCCTCATGGAAAACAATGCCAGGACACATCAGTCAGGCCCGCGTGGGAGGGAGGGCGGCAGGGGGACAATGATCCACCTCGTGGTGCCGTCCCGTTGGGAACGTCTTCCCAATGGGATGGCTCTTTTCCCAGCCTGAACTGGAAGAGGACAGCTTCATGAGGGCCGGGGTTAAAGTCCCCGTATTGTAATAAAACAAATGTATGTGGCTGCAATGGGGGTATTATTTACTTCTTTTAGAAGAAGGTAGATGAACGTAGCTTATTTATACCATACGAGCAATTTGACAAAAATAATTGAAACCAATGAAAACAAACAAAAATCCCCACTGTGTCCTCTTTCCTTTTTTTGTTTTTTGGACATTCTGCATAACTCACTAAGACAGCCCAGCGTGATTGCAGTTGTCGAGAAACAAACTTGGACATTTTTAGCTTATGAATATTCCCAAAATTACACAAAAAGCTTGTGTAACATAATCCGAGTGTCATGAAACTTTCCATCATCTAGATGCTGACACTGAATTCGTGACACTATAACAGAAGAGACAAACAGGCTACAGCATTTATATGATTTATAGTGTTGATATTTTGAAGGAGATTTTCTAAAGATTTATCTCTAAAAAATTGGACATTCATGACGCCCAGAATTACAGTCTAGGAATCGAGGAGTCTTGGTCAAATTTAATTTACTTGTTTGTATTTACTGCTTGAGTGAAGAAAAAAAATGGCTTCGCATGAGAGATGGATATAAAGAAACAGCAACATTATTGGGCTGAGAGGAATTGAGGAGGACAGGGATGACGCAGAAGCCCCCTGGGTCATAAATACCATAAGGCCTCCAGCATATTACCCAGTGCCAGGCCAATCTCTGTTCATTACCGCTCCACGCTACTCAGCACTTCATTTAAAACTCACATTCCTCTAATTAACACACACTGCTGGGTACAGATGAGCCAGTACAGAGCCTTGTCTGTCTGTCCCTTGCTTTTACTGCTCACTCAATTATGTGTCTCTGTCATCACATTTCTTTTGCTCTTAATTCTTTTCTTCTTTCTTGTCATTTAATTTCCTGCTTTGTGATAATTTACTCTCCTCCCTCAAAGCAACTCTTGGAGTCAAAGTATCTGTTTCCAACAATATAAAGTACGCATTATTCCCCCACATCTTTTTTTCCCCCCCAAGTATATTCAATAAACACAATTAGACAACAAACGCACTTTTCAGTCTTGTGATAGCTTGAAGGACTGGAAGGAAACATGGCTGTATCAGAATCTGAAGAAACAGTTTGTCCAGTAAATTGGATGTCGTAAATGTTTATTCATTTATCATATCAACCAATTACACCGGGACAGAATTAGCTCTATTAGGCTACAACAGGCGAGTATTTAAAGAAAGAAATTACACATCGATTTTTCTTCTGGGATCTTCACAGAGGCTTACGTGTGGGTGTTTTTAATGTTGAATGATACCCCTGAAATGAAACACGATGATCTGCGTGATAGATACGCGCGGCAGAAATGAAATTTAGTTTTTATAATGTCTTCTGTATTCGTAAGACACAAGAAAAACCAGCCATTCATCTGAGCTCATATTGCTTTCACGACGCTTGCGCCTGCTGTTATTAAAGGAGTCTTCTGCGCAGCTTAAAGTAAATGATTCTGCTTCTATCACAGGCGCTTATGTGGATCAGATGATGCGTCTACTGATAGGTTTGTAATGGACTTTTCCTGTTCATTAACTGAGTTATAGCACCGGGATTTTATGCTTTGCAGTTCTAAATTGAATAATACATCTCCCATGTTTAAAGTAATATTAATATTTTCAAAATCAATGTTAGTAAAATTTTATGTACACAGTTGTATTTGTTGATGGCCAGCCACTGCAAATAAAGATAAGATTTATGAAGGCGGGGGTCTTCTCTCTCCGTACTATTATCACAAGTGAAACGCTGACCATAAAAAAATTTAATTAAAATTTTAATTAACACCGGTAATCAATAGGGTGTAACATAACATCTCACATATTCTCAGTGGCATGAAGGAAAATGTAATCAAACAAATACAGAGGGACCAAATATGATGATTTTATAGGCTAATAAGTCCAAGGTAAGTGTGGCAGCACTAGTGGGAAATGTCACCGTCTTGCTCTCTTTTCCCTGTGGTGTTTGATGATGCGCTGTCGGCTAAAAATGCATGTTTGTTCTTGTCTGTCTAGTCTTTATTCTACTAGGATTTTCCACTTGAACCTACTGTGCTCAGGTAATACCAAAGTAGCAAGAATAAAAAGTGTTAAATCCAGAATTTGTCGGTTTTAAATGATCCTTTTTACTTCAGAATAATCAAAGAATTGAGGATGTGTTTCTATTAGTGATGCTGTTTCTATGACAAGGGTAAGTGAAGGGGAGAAGATCCACCTGGGAAGAGCATTGACTGGGCACCTCTTTGTCCTCCGAGTCTACAGATAAAACACTTTAAATAGCTTATATAGTTCTTAGTATGTATCCAGATGACAGCAGCAATTAAATCAGTTAAAAGTAAAGACTGCCATGAAGCCAACAAGCAGGTGGGGCTTTTATATACAGTACATGATGGCGGGAATCGCTTGTGTGCCTACTGTTAGGTTTTTCTGTTACAGGGCTGGACGATATAGCTGAAAAATATTGATGATGAAAAATATTTAAAAAGACCTGTAAGAAAACGTCTAATTTTGAGTTTAACCACCTTACTTTGAATTCAGCAGCTTCAACCTCTTTATCAAGGCACACAGATAATAATCTTAATGTTCACACAACTAAGAAAAACACACACACAGATAAATAAACTGCCCGAATGAAGGAGTGATTGGTATACGTTAAATAAAGAAAGTAAGTAAATCCAGAAGTGCACAAAGGGGTAAAAGTGCTGCAATGCACTGATGTTTAGGTTAGTAGTGAACCCAATCGAGGTCCCCCTACCCCTCATCCCGACGTGAAGTCCACCAGGCCTGGGTGCAGATCGATGATAGTGCATCGTTTGGGGGGAGGTGGCGGTGAACACTGGGTGGTGGGTGTCTTTTACACCAAGGAAGCTGGTCTCATAAGGGCAACCACTGATTCCCTTATCGCAGTCTCCACCAGGGGGATAGGGGGTGATGAGACGCCCACGTGGCCACAGACTTAGAAGATCTACACGAAAGCCACGCGGGAAAGCAATAGAGAGTAAATGGACTCCATTATCAAGTCTGTTCATGAGCATGTTTGGTGTTTGATCATGCAAGTGGACTTTGCTGCTGCATATTCTATCAAACACTATTCTAAATGCTGTTGATGAAGTGCCATTACATGACACTATTGTTTTTGTTGCCCTGGATTACTTTACTATTTGAAGAATCCTTAATTAAAGTGAAAAAGATTAGCAGAACATAAAAAAAGTGGTTTAATATTATGTGATCACAGTCATCTTTAACATTATTTTATGGCACAGCAAGTCGCCATAATACCTAAAAGGCTCAGGTTAATCGCTATACCTCAGAAAACATCACTAGCGTACAACTCTACCACACAGAAAGAGTCCATTTGTAAAACTAAAACACACCTGCGGACATCAAAATTGGCCATGAAATGTAAGGAAAATCATGTAAATGTATTTTTGAGGAGCTTACATACTTGAGAGTGAATTTAAAACATAACACAACATAATGACAGCAATTTAATTGACACAAGTCTAATAAATAAGAACTTTGAGAGGGTCAGATAAGACAAATGCAGCGAGGCAAACAGACTGTAGGCTACAAAGTGTGAATAGAGTTGAACTAAAGCATGAATATTGAGGGAAGAAGAACAAAGCAAGAGAACAAAAACAGAGGGAAAGAGAGAGAAGAAGGGGAGTATTAGGGTAATAGTCCCTGAAGATTGTCTGCCACTCTCATCCTTCCTCTCCACCATTTCTTTTCCTTGCTTTTACTTTTTCCAGAGGTAATCTTCCCCCACAGCTTGACAGAGGCATACCAAAGCTCAGCCAAACAATAAATAAACTGTATTGGCCACAAAAAGGGAACTGCATGTGAGGCAATAATGTAAATTTCAATCATGCTTCATGGACCTTCCTACATTGCTGTGGAGGAGAAGTACACTTGTCCATTCAGAGGTTATTGAAAGAGAGAGTGAGAGGGGATCAGCTTAGAAGCTGGTGAAGAGGGTGTTAGACGAGTAGATCATATTGTACCTCATGAACTCTCCCTAAATATTCTGACCTTCCTAATGTTGGTATGTTCACATTAGAGTCATGTTAGGAGTTAATAAAACACAGAAAATTACTCCCATAGTATGACTACAGATAAATAAAGACACAAACTTAAAATATCTAGCTCTGAGTTACAAAAGAAGTCAAATTAAATGTAAAGAATAGATGATTTAGTTTTGAGTGAAAAGTGTATTTAATATTAACTAGATACAGTTTTACTTTCTCTTTGCTTTACCGAATCTACTACTGTGAAAGAGTTAAATAGTTCCTGAGCATTACATGCATTGATTACATCTTCTTGGCGTCACCCGTCTGTAAGGCCAGAGGTCAGCCTCAGCTGCAGAACAGTACCATGCAGACTCTACGGCTTGCTCAAAGGCACATTGGCAGAAAAGAGCTGTTTGGCAAATATCATCTTAAATTGAATGAAACAACCTTGTTGCTGTAAAGCATCCCTAGAATGTATACCTTTGAAGCTCTGAACTGCTACCTGGACTTTGGTTGTGGCTTAGACAAACATCGATAAAGCAAACACTGAACACTCACTGATTTGCATTGGAACCTGTTTGAAGTCTTATGTTCTGTGGGGCCTTTTGTTTCTGGAGCAGAACCTTCCAAATAAAGAAAGTGGAGTTTGGGTTTTCACACTCTAGAAACACATTCTGCCACCTCAGAGCAATGCAAAGACCAGCCTGCTTGAAAGAATGATGTGCGCTAACATTAAATATTTTAGCGAAGCACTGGTGGGCTGCAAGGTGGCTCGGTGGTTAGCATCATTGCCTATCAGCAAGAAGGTTGCCAGTTCGCATCCTGGTGAGGACACTCAGGATCTTTCTGCGTGGAGTTTGCATGTTCTCCCCGTGCAGCGTGGGTTCTCTCCGGGTTCTCTTGCTTCCCCCCACAGTCCAAAAACATGTTGGTGATTCTAAATTGTCCGTAGGTGTGAATGTGAGTGTGCTTGGTTGTCTGTCTCTAAGTGTGGCCCTGTGATAGACTGGTGACCTGTCCAGGGTGTCCCCTGCCTTCACCATGAGTCAGTTGGGATAGACTCCAGCCCCCCTGTGACCCCAGTGACAATTAAGCGGTGTATAGATAATGGATGGATGAGGTTTAGGGATACTTTGGATTGACTGATAACTATATATTTGTTCAACAACATGATTAATCCAGTGAAACACAATTTTCCTAATAACTGTGGATTAGGTTTGTTTTTATTCAGTATGCATTTAACTCTGTTGAAGATCTTTTAGCACTTGAATAAATACAACACTTGTTAGAATTCTTCCAACTCCTGTGTCACAGACTTTCAGTTTACTTGTATTCTGTCGAATCCTGTAACCTTTAGCCTTTTCTCCAGCTGTGTTGTCTCAGTGTGTGTGAAGGTATGCCTCAAGATGAGAGTGTCAGGAGTGAGCGGAGACAGTACAGGTATGTGTGTGTGTGTGCGTATACGCTGTGTGTGCATCTCAGATAGTGATAAAAGGCCCAGCTCTCTAGACCTCAGAGTAGCCCAGTGATGACAAATAGTTTCCCTCTCTCTTCCTCTCATCACTGCCCTCGACCTTAACTTGCGAATTTCATCTGCAAACAGCTCGATTCAATGAGCAAATGTTTGTCCAGCTTCGAAAGGGTGTTCGGGCTGAATATTTTGGAGGAAATGTTTGCGCAGTTGTTTCTACTTTCTCTGTTTTATTTCTCACTGCGACAATCTCTCCACATTTGGTCTGGTTCTCTTTCCTCTGGGAGAAAAAAAAACCGAGACAAAAAAAAAAAATCACTGAAAAATATTTCCTCTCGGTGCATTTTATTGTCACAATGAAATGCGAGCAGTTTCCATTCGTTTTAAGAGTTTCGTCCTATCGGGGGGAGTTAGTATCCTCTCTAATTCTTAGACAAGTACAAAGCACAGATGGTGCAACTCTCTGTGGAAAAACAGGCTTTCTCCTTCTCTGTCCCCAGTGTCAAATTCGTCGGCCAGCTTTGCAGTGAAAAGATTTTTTACTGCTCACATCTAATAAATATTTAGGATTAACTCAATGAAACGATGCAAACACAAATGAAATGTATTTAATGGGCATCCTGTCCATTGGAGGAGCTTCAATAGGGCACCGCTGAGGTGTGAAATGGCTACAACAGGCAACATAACACTCACATGGCCTCCCTCTTGCTCTCTGTGTCTTTTTGTCTCTTGCTCACACACACACACTCACACACACACACAAGAAAAAAAAGCACCTAATATTTTCTGTCAGCAAGATTGTGCATACCCCCAACCTTCAAATAATTTACTGCCGTGTGTCTACAGAGTGTTTGGCGCAAAAGTGTCACTAAATCTCAGCCCTCAAAGTCAAACGTCAGGTAAACCACAGAGAAATAATGTTTATTTTCTCTCAGCCCTGGCCCCGTTCTTAACCATGCTGTCAGTACACCAGTAGCTCGTATATCTCACAAATTCCCTCATGATCTGTACAAGTAGCCTTTGAATAGTGACTGGAAATCACACCGAAGCTGATTCTTTATTACGTGCAAGTCCCGACAATGACACACAACTTTCGCCTTGTGCCTGAGAAATACCGCAAGTCATGTTTGTTGTCACTTATTGAAACAAGCTGTTTGATTAACCGAACGAATTAGTGAAACGCACCGCGCAGTGGGCAGCGTCCTGATGTGTACAAAATACTGTATCCGCGTCCTTTTGAATCTCCATCAAATGGGGGGCAGCATAGAAAGGTAATGTATTTTTATTTATCGCTGCTTTGTTATGACTTCCCTTCTTTCATTGCCACAACAGGGTTCACCTTCAGCTGTGTCGAAAGAACGGAGTGCTAATCCTCAACACATCCCGATGCTGTCACCCGGACGAATGTATATCTTTATGTTATCCTTCTAATGCGAAAAACGTGCAGCTTTACAGCATCACACCTTTTCATGATGTTTTCCTGGGTGCAGAACAAAATCTAACGTGGGAAAATCTAAATGACAGCTGGTATTGTGGTTCCAGGTATTAGCTCCTGATGTTTTTATGAACATTTTCTTTTAAAGTAATATTCTGCATGAATGTAGACTTTGAATAATTGGGTGCACACTACTTCTTGCCTGTAGGACAAAGGTGTGGCTCTCTGCAGCCTCGAAAAAAGATGAACGACTAAAAATGGATGCATGTTTGGATTCTCTTGTCACCGTTCTCCCGCTAAATGATTTTGTCTGATTGTGCAACAGCCCCAAAACCCAACTCACCACTTTGATAGAATTTCTTAACCCATTCGATCCTCCGCTACCTACCCCCACAAACCAAACAATCGGCCCCATTTCACTCAAAAGCCCCTGCACCATAAATGCAATCACACAAACACATACTGGGCACACAGAGAAGAGAGCAAAACAGTATTATTAAAGAAGAAAAATAGAAAGCACAAGAGACGGACAAAAGCAAGTGCACCCATAGCCCACCCTCTGCTGCTGTCATACATACTTGTTTCCCCGCTTAAAGATTCACAATGGGGCATTCTCTAATAACAAATCATTTCTTTCACAGTATGCTTTTTAATCTGGCCGTGCTTGACAGGGCCCATCCTTTCCGCTGAAGGGGAAGACCACTTAGAGGCCAGGCCAATAAGGCCCAGCAGCCCTGTGGCCTGACTGGGGTGATTTGTCAGGCCCCTCTGGCGGCCGTGTTGGTCGCACCGATGGATTTATCCCAAGGTAAATGGAGATAGCCCTCGTCAGCCGTAGGCCCGGCGCTCTGATTACAAACCCTCTCTTCAAGTTGCATTGATAGATGTTGCTTGTGTTTATCTATTTTACATTGCCGCTACATCTGTGAATACAATGTAACGTGAGGAGAAGGGGTACGACTCTGGGAGCTGTGTGAGAGAGGGAGCGAATCCCGCAGGGTTTGATTTATGCTATGCTATGCAGAGCAATAGAGAGACAGCACAGATGAAGGGTCTGAGATGAAACAGCTCGGTAGGGCAGAGGTTGTTGTTTTGCATTGGGGTTGGAAGGGCGCTATGATGAATCTCATGCATTTCTCACGCTGGGTGCTGTCCACCGTGCCATAAGAATAACAAACACGGTGCAAAAGGAATGAGGGGAGCGTTTCAGGAACACAGGCGAAAACAGAATGTACTTTTTGCGACAACAATAGGGAGACAATCGGAGATGCACAGTGAACATTTATCCCAGCACTCCCACATCTATGGTGAAGAGTAATTCCAGCCAGGAACAATCACTGGGACACGTCTGGTTCAGACAGCCTCTTCTATCTCATTCCCATCAGCCAACCTACACCAGTTCTTCTCTACAGCCATGTAGCAAACCTTGGATATGGTTATATGGAATAAAACTGGTTAAAGAGAGTCAAATTAGAAGTATACACACTGATGAGGCACGTCATTATGCTGCTCAGGGAAAGATTAAACTAAACAAATATTCTGAAAAATCCAATTAATCATTTCATTTAGGTGCATTTTGAAAAGCTGCATGCCATGGCAAAAACAAAATGGAAATAAAGGTTTCCATATCAAAGCAAAACTAAAGGTTTAAAATGAAAACTTGGTAAAAAAAAAAAAAAAAGAAAAAAGAAAGAAAAGAAAAAGACTAAAACAGGCCTTATTTCACCCAGGAGTGTAAATCCAAAGACATTTAAGTTTCTCTCAAATCCTTTCACAGTGCAAAACAGTTATGTCTGCTCTGCATGTCAAACAAAGTGCAACATGTTTACAGAGTGAGAGCCAGTCGTGTCCCCCCTTGAGGCACACTAAAATACTGGAATCAAATGTCTGTTAGACGCGTGCTGTAATGCAAGAATGTCAACATGTCCACATGTTCTGGACTTTGGCAAGAGCTTTTCTTGGAAGCTATGTTCCCTGCTGCAGAGAAGAGATTCTTAAAGTGTTGAAGTGTTGATGTGGCAGGCTTACACAAATAAGTATTAACAAAAAGGCAAACTTTGCCTCATTTTTAATTATTTTTTTTGCAGAGGATCTGTGCTTTTAGGCAGAGGATGTTGGTCACTGTACCTGAGAATTGAAAACACTTATTCTGTAAGAGTGCATTTAGCTGATACAAGGACAAAAAATATTTTAAAAAAGCTCTCCCTACTAATAAACAGATGATGGTTTTGCCTTTACTGGTAGTGCATCCTCTAGAGGAGCTCCTTTGTGTTTCCTATTCAGAGGCTTGTGCACTAAGCTGTGCTGCTGTGTGGTGCCACTGAAACTCTGCAGAGAACAAACCACCTGCTCTTCTCTGAACTACTCCCATGCTTACATAGCCTTGGGTCTTTGGAAACTTTAACTATGAACTGAGCTGAACTTTATTGCAACTCCGTTGGACGCTGCCAATTTGTAAAGCCGCAGCATTGAGTGCACCTGACCAATGAGTGGAGCCAAAAACGACTGATGTCATGACACAACAGTTATGTTATGATATGCAAAAAAAATTTAATGGATGCAGGATGTAAAATTTGTGAGCTGGGCCATTTAGCTGAAAGTTCACGTGACAGCTTTTTGTTTTCTTGTTTTTATCTTGGAAGCCATATGCACCAGTTCATGTGATGTGATAAGATAAGATCAACTTTATTGATCCCTCACTGGTGTGATTCACATCTGTGGAAAGCATTTTGATTCCGATTGTAGACAAACCAAACAAGCGTCACATGATCTTTTGCCCAGACTGCCCACCCTTAATAATAATTTTTTGGTAGCACCATCGTCTGAAGTAACAGCTGCCATACAGATGATTCCTCACCACTCAACAGTGGCTCCGCCATCTTCGTTCTCAGCTGGCTAGCCTGCTATAAGCCTGTTGTTCTTATCCACAGTACAGTATTCCCTACTGTACGCACCCACACGCCACAGCAAACCCCCTTTTGCCCCAACCCCTTTGAAAGCTTATGTATGGCGCTCTCATTGTTTCTTCAGCCTATTGAGGTAAAGATAACTGTGGGATGTGAGAGAGCTGAGTGATTATACATCAGTAAAATCACAGGGGGTATATATCACTGCCACTGGGACACACCCACTGGAATGAATTGGGTCAAATGAGAGCAGTGCATCGGGCAGGGCGCACTGACAGTTACTAATGCACCTCCCATGGCCACTAATAGGAGTGTACAAATTGCTAGAGGTTTGTAAACTTTGGCTGTTTGGGGCAGGGGCAGCCAGGGTTTGCAGGCAGCTTTGCTGTAGTGGTGTAGGTCGGTAACTAAATCAACACTTCAGTTGTGCATTAGGATGAAGGGGCTGGACTCTATTCCAACAAAGAGGAGGGGAGTATCTCATCTAAGTACTGGCCTCACCTACAAGACAGGTACACGGGTCACAGACAGAGAATAGAGAAGATGGAAGGTGACTTTTATAGAGACTTTTATACGGGTTCACCAGAAATGGAATTGAAACACATTGACAGCGTCGCCCTCATCACTGCATTTTCATACCACTTGTTGTTTTTAAAATGTCACAACATACTCTAAGCATATTCAAATGCCATGACAATGATCTTGCACTAACTCTGACCAAGTGGTTCTAGCTGCATAACCTTAGCCATAACATACTTCAGTTGGGATCCACAAATATTAAAAATCAGCACCACCAGACAGAGATATGCACAATATTAGTTTTAGGTGAAGTGGTTGTTTTCCTAAATTTAGTCTAACAGAGAAAAGGTGTAATAAAACAATTTCTTACTGAAAAGAATAAGCTGTGGTTAATCCTGGATATTAATAGATCAATGTATCGGTACAGATCTCACTGTTGTAGGACAGACAAGTGGAGGTTGAGAAAGGAATGTTACACCCTGTTCACTGATCCCGCCACACAACTCAGTTTGTCCTCCCCCTGGACCTGTTGTTTTATCACACTACAACATCAGTGGACACAGACATGCCCAGTCTGCAAAGGCGCCTCAGTGACAGATAGTCATCAGAGCCACAAAGCCAGCTTATGTGTATGTATATTTATGGTATGGAGTAAGAATGTGTGATGCTGTTTGAGTGATACGAAACAAAAGCAGATATAATTTGCAAGGGTAATTATAATAATGAAATCAAAAACGAGCACTTAAGGGTTCTACATGTCAGTGCTCATGCACATGCAAAAACAATTATGTTTAAGTAATATGATGTCTTAAGACACACAAAGCATAAGTGCGTTTCCTAAATAGGTGCACAGGACTATAGATTCATCTGTATAATTGAGTGTGTAAGGGCTAAAGGAAGGGTATTCAGAGTCACACCTGTCTGCTGCAGTTTGCACTGAGGCGAAGGGAGGCACGACAGGCATGCAGTGTCTATACACGCCTGTGCACCTGGAGAGAAGGACCTGATGGCTGCATGTACATAGAACAGCAACACATAGAGCGCAGGTTCTGAAGGTTCGCTGCTATTTTCTGCAAACATGTTGTATGATTAATGTTTAAACAACATTTTCATCAGCTATAGCCTACGATTCTTATGGTAGCTTAGAAACATTTCCCTTCATCGATAACCGCTGGTTAAATCATGTATTAAAGATGTACTAATAAAGCTGAGAAAGACTATAAGCTTCAATCACGTTTTAAGTTATGCTGCATTTACCTTTTTCATCTCAAGTCGTCTATGTATGGTGCCTTGTAAAGGAGATGTCAGAACAATCTATAATTCTAATGCACTCTGTAATAGCTCTGTATCAATTTAGGTAAATCAATTTCTCGGGATGCCTTCGTGGTCAAGCCTTAATAAATAAATAGCTATTCATAAAGTGAGTGTGACACAAAGAACTCATGTTATCATGCTGTGTGTCTTAAGTGTAATGTTCTAGTACAATCTTATATCGACACATTAAATGATTGTTATTAGTTCAGCAAATTCTGCACCCACGTTGAGAGGAGACTGTTATAGTAAAACCCAAACTGCCCTCTCTGTTCAGTCCAGCTCTATGTTCAGCTATGTACCAGTATGGTGTGACTTGGCCCATGGCTTGGCAGTGGACTCTGAAGCCTTTATGTGTGTCTATGTGAGTGTATGAAGCTTAGTGACCTCAGATGTGTACAACACCTGTGTCCACTAAGCATTAGATGTGCTAAAGACCGACAGCTGCTAAGCCCATCTCCTTTCCTTCTCTCATCGTGTCACACAACATGCTTTCATGTACACACAAACACATCCATGTGCATCCATGTGGCTTATACCGCAAACCTATAGCGCATGTGTATTTTATATATTGTGTATCCAAAGCATCTGCCTTCCCCGTGCACATTCGGTCACAAAACATAAGTGCATGTTCATCCAGAAACACACAGTCCCACCAGTGTTAGTTTCTCTCTCTCGCTCACACACACACACACACACACTTTCTCTCTCTGCAGGATTATGACATGTTATTAATTGCCACCATTATCAGCGACAGCTTGCCCGAGAACTGGGCCCTTCTCTGGGGGCGAGGCCTAGCGTTGCAGCATACAAAAAAAAAAAAAGTGAAAGCGAGAGAGAAAGAAAGAGAGAGAGAGAGAGAGAGGAAGAAACAGAGACACGGGGAGGAAAAGGGCACATTGAAAGAGTGACTGAGTGACGGAGGAAAGGAAAAGAGGAAGGCCAGACAGGGGGGAGAGAGGCAGAGATGGCGAAGGTGTAATGCGTCACGCATCGCGATGCAACACTCTGCCCAAAAGGGATTGTGGGACTGTGAATAATTTATCAGAAAACATTTTTCTTGGTCCTTTCCACAGACCCACAAATCCTCCCTGAGCTCTCTTTAGAGGGAGCTGAAGATAATGTACTGTGTGTGTGTGTGTGGATGTGTGTAATATGTAAGCTGGAAGAGGGTAACAACTTGTGAGTTGTTTTCATGCACAGCGATCTAAAAGGACATTCAAATGGCAACATCAATGAACATTCATTAATGCATGTGTTCGACTAAACTCCTACACAAAAGTGCACATGCTGAAGCTGTGCGATGTGAAACAAGTGTCCATGGCAACAGCAGAAACCGGGCTGGTTGAGCCTATTTATGTTGCCAAAATGTTATTGGATGGAGGACCGCACATGATTACAGAGCCATTTTGTATTCATTCTTCATGAAAGCAATGAAGACGGTAATTCATAAACAAAGATATCATCAAACTACTAATCTAACAGTTAAATCATTGACACAGAACACTCTGAACCTCATCGCAGGTTCACTGGTCCGTCTACATCTCTTCCCCGCTCATATGTGGAGAGAGAGAAATTGATTAGAAGGACTTTGAAGGAGAATTCGATTGTCAACAGCGTCCTGGCATCAACTCCCCCAGCCCATTCATCTGTAGCAGCAGAAAAAACAGTTACGTGAACTGTCACACCCAACTCTACTGTTAATTTAAGGTAATTAGTGAGCGAGTGATTCCCAATACATCATGGTGCAACTGGCAGACTCCACAATATTTCACAGCCAATCTGTTACCTTTGCAGCCCCGCCTCTGTCCCCCTCCCTCCTGCTCTCTGTTTCTCTCATTACAGACACAGTAACTACACATTATACACATATCCCTGATGACAAACACAAGCGCCGACGCATACTGGCATTCTCTGAGAGGATAATGTGTGCGCAAGCTCTGCAAGAACAGAAGAATTTATGTCTGTTTAAGCTACTTCAGCTGTCACAGTTTACTTTCCTGACAATGTACTGGCAGACTAATTTTAAACTGTTACAGCTTAAGGTTTTGAAAAAACAAGATTTGTTCTAACTACAGATACCCAAAATCTGGAAAGAAAACCCTCATGTGACATTTTTATTTTGGTTAAAATATTACTGCAAATAATAACAGAGAAGTGAGGGGAAAGATAATTTTCACAGAGACTACAATGAATAAAATGCTGAATATCTTGCTCTATTTATGTATTTTTTAGAATATGGTAAATGTATATGTATAGGTGTAGCACAGATGTAGCAACTTTCAGGTGTTTTATCTGCTCAGAGTGTAATTTGCATAGCTTTTTGCACTTCATTGTAGATATATTCAGACAAAAATAAGTAATAACTTTTATACTGAAAATGTGAAGAGACAGGAGAGAATCCAGCGAAGTGAAAAGAAAAACCCACATTCGAGAGGCTCGTAAACATTCAAAAATGGTGTCAAAATAACGGCGGCATGCTCCAAGGAATCTAGTTCATTTCTGACAAAACAAACAGATGTCACATGTGTACTAAACATACCGCTCCTCCGGCACAAAGTCTTTTAACTCCCGGAGTTCAAAGATGATGATCTAGTGCTTAGGTACATTTGGTTCAGTTTTCATGTCTGAGACTGTTTGTTTTCGGAGTCTATGCAGTTGTTAATTTGTGTTTGAGTGAGTCTGTAAATTTACACACAATTGCAAATACTGTACAAAAAAAAAAAAAAGTAGTTAACAGCATCCAACATCTGGGCTGTATTTACCCATGTAGCTCGAGTAATGGACACAGGGCTCCGGATATGGAAACAGTTTATATTCAAGGTGCTGTCAAAGTGGTCTTTAGCACGTTTTTGTCCAACACTCAAAGAAAGTCTCAGTTTACATATTCGGCAAGAGAAAATACACAATAGACTATAAATATATGGAAATATATTTGAAAAATCTGCACTTAAAAGTCTTATTTTTAAGACAACATGTTAGTAATCGTAGAAGTGTGAGGATGGAAATATGGATGTTCGAATTAGGAACTGATGTTTATATTCTGCTGAAAATCTGCTTGCTACAGTCTGAAACAGTAATTAGGCTTAATAAGATGCATAAATGCCCAAAGAAGATGCAGGGGAGCAGTGGCAATGTTCCAGAGTCATCAAGCTAATAGTTATATTATGTCCAGCTTGGTTAAGAATGGGAGCACATTACGTCTATGTTGAACAATTGATAGAAAATCTATTACGGAGCCGACAGTTTCATGTACCAACACTCATTAGAGAAGCTTAAAGCTTTTAGTATTTTAGAAAAAGCCAAAACTTATCTCTGTTTCTGCTCTGCTTCAGAACCAGCAGGCCTCTGTCTCAGACGGAGCAGCTGGGGAGGTGTGAGACTATTTTAGCTCGCTGCACCACATCAATCTCGTCTTCAGGCTCTAAGACATTCACACACTCATACACCCACACATAGATGTATCACACCGGTACTGATACAAACACTAACCTTGTTCTATAAAAGGTGCTATGTGACTGTAATGTAATGGATTATAGTCTCAGTCCATTATTCAAATATGGTTCAATGACAATGGTGTAAATAACAAACCATGACCTATGCACAAAGACTGTCCCATGGTACTGAGAGTGAGGTAACAGGTATACAGCCTTTGTGTAAATGGCAAACGGTGGGATAACAGTAGATAAAGTCACATTGCTAATTAAATATCACTTTCCATGCAATTTGACTTAAGTTTGTTGTAGCATACGGCCTCATTCGGAATTCTGTATCACAAGTATATCTAAGAATTAATAACAAATATACCAAGAATAAATGGATTTAAACTGATTACATGTAATGCACATAAACCAAATTAATCCGCTGGACATTAGTATTGTAGCGATGCTAATGTCCAAAGACGATAATGAGTTACAATTTTCAAGACTGCTGCCTGAATGATAAGCATGCAGTGGATGAAGATTTAATAAAACTGGACTGCACAAAATAATAAGGATGTCCTATAAAAGATACAGACAATGAATCTATACAAAGCACAACACTATAAGTCTCCATCATTTTAGTAAACACCATCCAATCAACAACCACCAATTACTGTGTAATAATAGATATATTAGACAGAGTAAACAAAAACAATGTGGTAGGGGGAAAAAAACTACTTTTTTTTTTCTGGATAAGCAGCAAAAAAGAGGCTACAAAAGAAAGACAGAGGCCAAAAGACAGTTAAGATATTTGGATCATATATTTTACTTTCCGTCTGCCATCCATCTTTGGTTTATGTGCAACTTTCATTTGGTCTTTTAAGGTTGGCTCACTGATTGTGTTGGTTACTGGTGGGCATGAGTGTTTCTGTCTGAGTGTGTAATCAAGTCTACGTTATTGTGTGGTTAACGCAACACAAACAGAAAGAACATCATAAACACTTACCCTCCCGTGTATCTCCACAGTTTATGTTTCCAGTGGGAATGGCACTGTCTTTCACAGGGGTGGCACAAATAAACCTCGTACAATCTGAGTCCGACTGGAATGTGGGGTCCCCTCAGGCATGGTTCCTAAAGAATGAAAAAACAAGCACAAGAAAGGCGGATTTTACTGTGTGTGTTCTACGATGCATCGTCGGTGTTTTCCACAGACCTAAACTATATTTGTGACGGTGGCCAAAGGGTGAGTAGGGTTTATGCAGGAGGAGGTATAGCCACGATTTATTGAGATAAATGATGAAATGAAGAGTTCATTTGCAAAAGAAGATAACTCCATTTTTGTAGATTTTCAGAAAACATATTTTGTTGTTGTTTGCTTGAGAAAATATCAATCAAACTGACGTTGAGTGGATTTGACTGAGTAGAAATGACATGACGAAAATAGAGATAACTTAAGTTTGATTGCTATTGTCTCAGGTAGATGATGGAAAAGTGGGTTTTCTGAAGGTTGGTGAAGATGGAGTTATCTGTTTTTTGTAAATTAACTCTTCAAATACATTCAAATGACATAAAAAGAGAATAAAAAGTGCCCTCACTGCACATAATTTAACTAATTTATAATTAGAAGTGGCATTAGCAGCAAAAGCTCTGTCAAGTGTATGAGAGGATAGTGTCTGTAGTGTCTATAGGCCTAAATTCCAGTGTATCAGTTATCTAAATGCTGTATGGCTGTCTTTGGTGTCCAACCATAGGTAATAAAGGCCCAGTTCAGGCAATGCTACGACAATCTCTCTGCCCCTTGACATCACTGAGGAGTTAGCCCGGTGTTATGCTAAGTCCTGCCTGCCTCCCAACAACTGCTCGCCCTTCATGGAACCACGCACAGCTGAAACTATAAAACATTGTAGCTAAGGCGAAGTACTGCTTGAAATCGATGCATGTTTCTCTGTCAGGTTTATCAAATGGCAAACAATTATGTAAGGTTAGTATATACATTTTTGAAGTTTTAGACGGAGGAGTAGCATTCTTGATGCGCAGGCAAATGACACTATGTCAGTCCAACACATTCTAGGCAATTCATTAAAAACACTAATTGTTAAATGACCGGCTTTATTGTTATCCATTAGTTTCTCTTCTGCAGGTGGGCTGTCAATGACATTTTCAGAACCTTACTTGAGATCAAATTCAAGGTTAGAAAAAAAAGGTCAGAATATTGAAGGCTCAGGAAAGAGAGGAGCAGTTTTGTGCTTGCGCAGCAGTGGAAGAGTCAATATGTCACTCGGCTGCGTTTTGGATTGTCCTGTTGTCAAGTTAGACTGTTAAGGGCCTGTGGAGCAAGTTAAGTTTGCATGAGAGGCCCTTTCTACTTTAAACACTGCGACCACAGTGTTTTCCTCTGCCTTTCAACTTTCCCTGTAGAGCAAAGTAATAGACTTTGCTTACAATGTGGGGACAGCCACTGGACCACATAGTGCCTTGGTCGAAAGCTGCCTTAGGTTCCAGTCAGTGTTCTGTACACTGATAAGCATTTTGGTGAGTGTTGGAAAAAACGCTAGTGTTATTTTAAATAGTCTCTTACAAAGGTTAAACTCTTTTTCAGACATTTTAAAACACTTTACGGTGCTGCATAATGGTATCGAATTAAATGCTGTTGTCAACCTGGCAGCAAAAGTTTTGAGATGAAGCCATGCTGAGAATGTGGCACAAAGGCCGTGAAGATCAGCAGAGCAAATCTGCCTAGCGCCCTGAACTGTCAAACTAGCACCTTGGAGCGTTCAGTGTATTAGGGCAACGTTAGATGATTACATTCAGAGGGTTTTATCAACAGCAGGAGAAAGAGAGAGGGACCAGGGGTGTCACTGAGGTCTGTAACAATCTTCATCTGATTTGTTTTTCCTCCACTACCCTCACTGCTTCTTTTATCTTTCTCAGTATACCTTTTTCTGTCCGAGTGAAAATGTGAGCAGACTCAGATCATCTGGTTGCTAGGCAACATTGGCCACGTGGAGGCACGTAACATTTGGTTTTGGTTAGGCCACCGTCTTTTTCTTCTTCCTATCTCCTTCCTGTTGGTTCTCTCATCCTTCTGATCCTGTGCCTTTTCTCTTCTTTTCCTCCATCCTTTCTTTAAGTCCATTTCTTTTCTCTCCTCTCTGTCTGTGTGACTGCACAGTGGAGATTTCTGCGCCTGGCAGATGAGCAGTGGATCTAGCCAGCAGGAGCAGCAGCAGCCGTGAGCATTTATCAAAGCCGTGCTCCGTAATGACCACTCAGCAGTGGGGAAATTGAGCTGACCCCGAGGCCAAAGCTGTTAGAGGGGACTGGTGGGAAGGCCAGTGGGGTCAGGCCATCCTTGTCCCACCCACTTAGTGGGCAGTTAGCGCTGAACCATTAGTTTACTGTTTGGAGGCCTCACAGCTATCCCTGCACAGTGTACACATACATACACACTCTGGCTCACACACAATGTGGACAACAGCCCTTCTGCCTAATCTTCAGCACTTCAATGTTTACCTGACACAAGTTGTAAAAGGAAAAGAGTCAAAGAAACCGAGGGGATAAACTTTGTTGGCTGCCAGTAAATGCTTAGACTTGGTACTATCAGAAACTATTTCTCTGTTGTTGTACTGAAAGCAGGTCAAGACAATATGGACAAAGTAAATGTGGCTTTATTTTACATTTTCTCCAAAGCATTTGGTATTCAATCCATTTCAAAAAAGTCGTATATACAGATAATTATCAAGTGAGTTTTAGACGACCTTAAAGTGTCCCAAAAAAGAAAAGAAGAAGAGAAAAAAAATACCATTTTCCAATAAAGGCTTTAGAGCAAATAAATTAGGCTGTATGGTGCCTTTAGAAGATTTTGGTACCATCTACATTACACAGGACTATACGTAGAAGAAGCCAGAAACAAAATCAGTTGTTTACAAACCTTTAAGCATCTTGAAGAAAGAAAGAAAGAAAGAAAGAAAGAAAGAAAGAAAGAAAGAAAGAAAGAAAGAAAGAAAGAAAGAAAGAAAGAAAGAAAGAAAGAACTCTGTCCACCTACAAGTGAAAAAATAAGCCCTTCAAGAATAGTTTTCAAATTGGGCAATTTGTAATTGTTCTTTCATGTCAGCTTGTGTTGGTCATGTTTCATGCTGTCTGAGAGAAAGAAAAAGCTCATCAGTGATCTGAGTTAAATGTTTGCTACATCACAACCTATTCCATTCCAGTTTGTTTCTATTTTTGTATCCATTACAGCTACAGCTAATGAGACACAATGAGCTGGGGTCATTCTGTTATTTCCATTTCACTCTCTAAACATTTGATCTTTATGTGTTTGTGTGTCCTTTCTAAGCTGATTCCACCTTTCTCTCACGTCCTGTAGATATACACATCGTCTCACTCACAGGGTGGAGTTTGCGATGAGATTTCCAAACCGTCGCGCTCGTAGACTTACTCATCATCGCACAATTGACCGTCTCGTGTAAACACTGTTTTCTTCACACGCACTTACACACAACAGTGCAAATGAGTTGGGAGTAACTGTCTAATCACAGTCTTTGTAGAACAATCTAAACATCTGTGACATCCATTCCTGCCTGACACTGAGAGGAAAATGTGTTTAAAAAGAAAAGATATTGCAGTAAATATATATATATATATATCAATATTTAAAAAGAATGTAGTTCATCCATATCTTTATAACGCAATGGGCAATCTCTGGAGTGCCACATCTGACCTTTGTTGGTCTTTTCTCAGAGACATGACAATCGCCAGGGCTTGTTAACGCTGGGAAGTCACGTTGAGAAAGATTACTGGCTCTAGTTAACATTATTTAACTCAGCTATGTCTTTAGGCACTTGCTGACAACAGTCCAGGGGCCGCCACGGGGCAAAAAACCGCAGGGGAGCCGCACACACAGACAATCAATATGGACGCAGATGGAAAGAGAGGTGGAGGCAGGGGGGAAAAAAAGGAGCTGGAATAGTAATTTTCGCTTGAGAGGCGCTCCCTTGAAAGCCATGAAATAAAAATCTGAACTTTAAAATTGATAAGGATTGATTTCGCTGACATGGGATCATAACATACACCCCTTCGGAGACTGGCAGCGTTGAGGGCTTACAGATGCTTGGTGCATAAAGGAGAATGGGGAGGACGTAAATCTGACTACAGCACAGCAATTAGCCTTTTACTGTGGAAAAGATATGGAGAATCTTTACTGTTTCATCAAATGGCATTAGCCATGCTCCGGGCCCGGAGGTTTCTCTGGGAAGACAAATGCTAGAATAAACTTGTTTGGACAGATGGATTGGATGGAATTCCTCACAAAGTTCACTATTTTCCCTCACAGATCCATATAGATCACTAGTAAATGGTTAGTTCATTATGTGGCTTCTATTAAATGTCACACAGTGTTTGAGCAATAAGTACAGAGACAAGCTCACTGAAGCACTCACCCTAAATGACATTTCCAACAATGTTTTCAAAGACAAAGTGTGATGTCAGATACATTTTGAGTAAATGTAGCTCAGTGTTTACTGATACTGCTGAAAAGTAGCCCAATTCAAGAGGAAAAACGCAGCACAGAGGTTATTTTATTCGTATAAAAAAAAGTGGATCTTTACAGTTTTAATAAATAAACATTTGCAAGCACCCTAATCATGTTATGAATTACAAAATACCGTTTGCTCTGTCATGTATACTTCAAAAACAAATATATTCATCCCTCACACTGCAAATTAATTAATATTCAAATGAGGGCCGTGGAGTGGAGAGCATGATTAGGTTAAAGGAGAAAGAACTTGGTTCTAATTCCTACTCAGATGAGTGATTAGGAGGAATGAACAGGGAGGTCTTGATCAAAGCTAACATTGTAAGCTAACATTGTACTGTATGCTGGTGAGCAGATGGCGAGCCATAAATCCTCACCCAGGCTCTGACACATATTAGCATTTAGTTAGCAGCCCACAGCTTGCCAGCCATTTAGGTAATATCTCCATCAGATCACTTTGGAAATGGTGATGGAGTGAGTTGGGGGGATTTTAATGCTTTCCACGACTGTATTGTGCTTAGTTAGACGGAACTCTGGCTGTGCCATGAAGTGTTGCTGTAGGAGACTGCATGTGTTGACAAATACGCTCATCACTGCCCATTTAACTGCACTAAGCTTTCGGAAGCAACGGAAACTGGAGTACCAACATCATTTATGTCAAGTAGGTTTTGACTGGTGACTTTTTTCGGGTATGATATCAATATGAGCTGTTAGAAATCCATCCATCCATTATCTATGCACCGCTTAATCCTCACTAGGGTCGCGGGGAGGCTGGAGTCTATACCAGCTGACACCCTGGACAGGTCGCCAGTCTATCACAGGGCTACTCTTAGAGACAGACAACCAAGCACACTCACATTCACACCTACGGACAATTTAGAATCACCAATTAACCTCAACATGTTTTTGGACCTTGTGGGAGGAAGCCGGAGAACCTGGAGAGAACCCACGCTACACGAGGAGAACATGCAAACTCCACACAGAAAGATCCTGGGTGTCCTCACCGGGACACGAACCGGCGACCTTCTTGCTGTGAGGCAATGATGCGAACCACTGCTCCACCTTGCAGCCCTTGTTAGAAATTTAAGAGAATAAAATATATATATTTGGAGCAGATATACAGTATATTTTTGGAAAAAAAGAAACTGTGGTAACACAGTTTAGAACAACAAATGTTTATGTTTTATACATATTTTATTTAAGGAGAACATTTCGACATTTATGCTTCAGTGCTGATAGACTTTTACACGTGACGTCTAAACCTTTCGGATAATTTTGTGGTTGAGGCATTTCTCCAAACTATAGAATCATGACTGAGGATAAAGAGAGGCGGCTGCATGAGAGACAAAATAGCACATTTTAAAATTAATTTCATTTTATTGGAAATTTGGGGGGCTGCAGGGTGGCGCAGTTGGTAGCACTGTTGCCTCGCAGCAAGAAGGTTGCCGGTTCGCGTCCCGGTGGGGGCACCGGAATCTTTCTGCGTGGAGTTTGCATGTTCTTCCCGTGCAGCGTGGGTTCTCTCCGGGTTCTCCGGCTTCCTCCCACACAGTCCAAAAACATGTTGAGGTTAATTGGTTATTCGAAATTGTCCGTAGGTGTGAATGTGAGTGTGCTTGGTTGTCTGTCTCTCAGTGTGGCCCTGCGATAGACTGGCGACCTGTCCAGGGTGTCCCCTGCCTTCACCCTAAGTCAGCTGGGATAGGCTCCAGCCCCCCCGCGACCCTAATGAGGATTAAGCGGTGTAATATGGATGGAAATTTGCTGGGAAAAAAATGACAATAATAATAATTTTAAAAATGCTAAAGATCAGCTCTAATAATTTACCAGGCTAGTCGACCACTAACCTTAAGTAAATACACAAAATGCCAATATATTTAACTCCAAATGAAATGGATTGGCAAGAACATTCCCATCTTACTGAAATAGTCATTTAACATTTATGTGTTGTCATGTTTTCACTTTAAGTTTTAAGTTATCCAAATAAGTCATTCAAAGCTCATATTGCTCAATACAATGTTAATGTCCACATAGATGAGATTAGGTTTTGTTTGTTTGTTTGTTTGTTTGTTTTAATAAAAAGGCATATACACATCTTGGTTTGTTCAAGCATAATTTTGTGGCACAATGAAATGCAAACATGTGAAATAATTCTGTAAAACTGACTTTACCTAGATGCATGATCCTCACAGTGTTTGCATTAATGGAATACAATTAGTTCTATTTAAGCCGGTCGCCATTTCTACACCTTAACACCTTCTACAATAAAATTAGAGTTTCTAATTAAGTAGGTCTGGCATGGCCACAGTCAAACCAACCACACAAATATCGTTTTGTTTCCAAACATTTTTAGTGTTTTTCTCATTTAGATGCCGCTATACTTGGATACCACCGGCTCTCGTGTCATACACCATCTTTTGGGTTGTGGAGACAGACCTCCCATTAAGTTTATTCTTGGTTTACGAGTTCGGCATTTAATCCACTCTTCTGTATGGAAACTACTAAAATATATTGTTAATCACCCCTCACAACATGGTTAGAAAGTTGAAATCTTACACAATCATTGCAACACACAGACGCAACGCTGTAAACTCACTTAGTGACACACACTGACAGACAGAGTGAATGACCCTCCTGCTTCACGGATTGGGTTGCAGTCTGCGAGCGGATAGTGAAAGGGCAGCCGCAGTGAGAAAGAGCAAGAGAGAGTGCAAACTATGTGTAGATGTCTGCGAGTGTGTGCGTGCGCATGAGCATGCATGTGTGTGGGGTTAATTGTGGTTCAACTGTGAGGAACAGCTGAAAGAGCTCATATATGGCGCAGAGGAACAAGCATGGTGACAGGCGACTTGACAACACAACCTGTTTTATGATGACAAGTGTCTGCGTGTGTGTGTGGCTCACAGGGAGAGTGACTGGGGCACAAGAAAGTGTGAGAAAAGAAAGAGCGAAGAATGTGCTAAAGAAAGGCAGGTGAGCAGTCAAGTGCCCGCCTGCCCACCCAACATGTTCACACGGCTCCTTCAAGAATAGCAAAGAGCGCTGGTAAGCGATTTCTACACCGGGGGTGCTGATGGAGAGGATTGTGTCAGAGAGAAGAAAGGCAACGAAGACAGTTGACTATCCTTCACCTGTCGCCCCAAGTACCAACAGGAAGAGGTCCGAGTGAAGATCACAGAGTGTTTCCTGTTACCCATGAGGCTTAGCGGGGACGAGCGAGGTGCACTATTCACCGGGTTGCAAAATAAGTATTTGCATGGCTTTGTGTGTGGCTCTGGCGGCGCCGCAGCTGTGTGTGTTTGTATGTGTTCTTGATGCATAAGCACGGGGTTCAAATCATCAAAGCAACTCTCCTCAGCTCAGTTTTCAGCAGGCAGCTAAAGGTTAGACTTATGTGTTGCTACTTACAGTAACACGCCGAGACTCCTTTACACCGTATCATTACCACTACAGGTCTCACCTGTCAATCACAGCAAACCGGCATTTCAAAAACATCATTATAAAGTCATTCCTGATCACACAGCAGAAACTAAATTAACTTAACACCTATACACACTTTCTCATATTTTATAGACTACATATACCTTTTTTTGTTACTTTCTTTTTTATAAAAATCCAAGCAACAATTCCTTTTCTTTTTTACTGTCTTTTATGTGAACAATGTTATATTATCCTGGTGGTCAAACCTTTTTGGATGATTCTCTCTAAACATCTGATTAAATAGTTTAAATAAAAAAATGTAAAAATATTTAAACCATTTTTTAAAGTATTAACAATTAAAAGAAAAAAATATAAATTATTTTCAAGCAAAAAAATTCTAGCCTTTTTCTGGTTCTAGGAGGATTTGCTTTTGTTCTTCTTCTTTTGGGTTTTAAACTGCTGCTTGATCAAAACCAGCTTTCTAAAAACACTTGGGCTCTTTTTCACTAAAACATTTCTTTCTTTTTAACATGATACAGACTGAGTAATGATTAAATGAAAAAAATAATCGACAACTAATCGGAGGTGATAATGATAGGAAAGTACAGAATCTCAGCTCGATCCTTTCCAACTCCAACTCAAAGAAACAAGCTCTCACCCTGCAACCCGCACTCATCCAAAACAACCTGTAGCACCGTTATGTGTGTTCCAACCATAAATAGTCCTGTGACCTCTCCTGGGGTCACCAGCCATGGTTTAAGAAACGCTGACAGTCAGTAAGTTTGAGACCTTTTAAACTCTCATTCATGTAGCAGAAGGCTCCGGTGTGAACAGGACAGTCATCGGAGGGTGAAACTTCCACTGCGGTGCTGCGTGTTCTCTATAAAGTTACAGCTGCTTTTATAAACGTATTTCCTTGTGGTTTATTCTGTCCATTATTCTATCTGGAATTATTTTAAATGTAATAGCATTCAAGTTATTTATTGCTTAAAATGTGATTTTTTGTTTTTTGATAATGTAATAACATTGTGTGAGTTTTGTATTGTTTAAAGACTAATTCAGCACAAATATGGGTGTATAATGCATATCATAGTAGAGTGCTGAAAAAACACGCAAGAGTATTTTAGAACTGTCAAGTGGAAATCTTTAAAAACAAGGATGAAAAATTTAAAACTAATTATCACCATGGATTGCTTAATAGCTTGACTGTTTTTTCTTTTTGTTGCACACACAAAAAAATAAATCACTGTTACTGCTACAAGCATGACTTAAAATCAAAGAGAAAAGGTCCCTGTTATATATTTCAAATCTAGAAACAAGTTGCCACACAAATAGAGGTCACAATAAATCAAATGCAAAATGATTACGCCGCTGGGAACCCTTACTTAACACTTACAGTACTTCTATTTTAGCCTTTTCTCTAATCTACTAAAACTATGTGGGAACTTCTTGTTCATCAAATAGTTTACACTGACAAGTCACTGGAAAGATAGAGTAACAGAAAGACGTGCACCAACTGCCGCAGACTGAATTCAAACCGACATCGTTGTGGTATGCATCTCAGCATGCTGAGCCACCAGGACGCCAGATCTGGTCTTTGAAGCCGCTGCGGGTTCCCTGAGGCCACGGCAGCGGTAGCCGAGGGGTATCGAATGTGTTCGAGCTGCCCCACTAATAAGATAAGTGGGCTAATGCTAGCACTAGAGGTTTGCCACTCATCTCAATCTGTCGTGTTTAACAGTCTCTCAGGAATAGCTCTCAAATTTAAATGCTGGACGGCTGTTGATGGAGTGGAGAAGTCGAGTGTGTGTTTCTGTTTGTGTGTGTGTGTGTGTGTGTCGATCGGCGGTGTGGGTGTGTGCGTCGCGGGGAGTGAGCATGGGTGGAAGCAATGTAAGACGCTGGCTAAGTCTTATGGAACATCAGTTGACACTAGAAAAATACAGCTGCCGATAAATCTCCGACAACAGCCCTGGACTCAAGTTTCGCTCTATGATTTATCGGAGTTGTTCCTTTTAGACTTGCCATTTGGAAGCCACGATCTCTGTAGGTCATTTGTACAACTTACTTTTAAACTTTAATACAACGCGAAGCACAAATGTAGGGAGAAGGAAACTTGGCCTTTCCAAAGATGAATCCAGCGGGATATCATTTATCAGTTCTTTTTTTTTTTTTTTTCCCCCCTCCATCTGGAACTCTTATCTCTTTCTCCACTCTAAAGATTGTCTCAAATAATCAATGATTAATTTAGGAAGTTTATATTTAACCACTGATGCACCCAACAGTTGGTCTGAAAATGTCAAGTGTCTTGCTTGAAAACTGGCCTAATTGAAATATGTGTGTTTTAAGGTGAAAGCTATTACTCTCATTCAGTCTCTATTGATCTGTAGTTGGAGCACTGATGAGTTCCGCCCCACAATTATTAGACTGAGAGGGACTTGTTCAGACATAATGTCTCTTTTCTTTGATAAACGCGATTATTTAATAAAGGAAAATATCCTATCAGGTATCGTGAAAGTTCACCGTGCTATTACATGTATCTTAAATTGCATGTTTGAGAAACTTTTAGAAATCTGTTTAGGTAACCTAAAATATCTAAATTAAAATTCACAGCCAACCTCGCATGGACTACATTTGAACTAAACTGTGGGATATAAATTTGTAACACAGGTCTGAACATGGTTTGGGTTCACTGCACATATTTTGGCATCACGCTACATGTCAATGCATCATTACTCTAATTATATTCACGCTGTTCCATTACATCACTCACCACACAACCATCCTCATAGGCAAACAACAGGTGTTTGTAATCTAATAACAAGAGTGATACCAAGAGCAAATTAAATGCTGATCATCTGGCCCTGTATTTCATTATAACATTTTAGATATAATAACATTTCTAAGATATTGCTTTAGGTTGCAGCACATTGCTCTTTACTTTAAAGTTATTATAATTATTATTATAGCATGTGTTGATGCGGTACAGTCAATCTTAGGTATGACAAACAATTTTTTCGCAATATTTTAGCTGAATGTTGCTTTTAAATATCAGTAAAAACAACCTGTGAATTCAAACAAAAGTCCAGCGATTGAAAGTAAAAGTCATTTGCAAGTGACTCCCGCTGCACTCGTATATCAGCATGACTTGCACTGAGCTGCACTTGTTATTTAGAAATGTTGACACTAATGTCAACACGTTTAAGGACACTGCTTATATATCAATAATAATTCCATAAAAAGACATTATTGTGTCATGATTTGTGCTGGTCTAAGCTGTTGCGGTTGCAAGGAGCCTCCATCAAATATTTTTTTCTCTCTGCTATGTTGATGATGTGTATGATTTTCACAAATAAAAAGTGCTGGCATAAATCACCGACCAGGTTTTTAGATGGCACTGAATTTGATCTTAGCTTTCCCCACCCGAGTTTGTTTGCTAATGGCTGTGTGGACACCACACACTCTTAACACATTCAAATTCCTCCCATCGCCCCCCCCTCCTCCTTCGCCTCCCGTCTCTGCGCTGAGACAACCTGGAAACCACCGTCCAAGTCTGAGGAAGCTGGCACTCCATAGTAAGCACCTCAATTACAAATGTTATCAATCCCAGGGAGAGAGGGAGCTTAGCACTTGTGTCTGTTTTTCTCATCAGCAGCGGTGGGGTAGCGGCTAGAGGACAGCGGAGACGGGCTCAAGAGAGACAGGGACAGCAGTTCGTACATATGAGTGTGCCTTGTGTGAGTGTACGTGTCTATCCTCTAAATCTCGACCCCTCGCCCTCCCTGAAATATCCTGTCGCCTTCGGTGTTTCTTTCTTGCTATTCCTTGGTATCTTGACTCCATGCCCTCCGCAAAACCTTAAGAACCTAATCGTCTCAAATTCAGCCCACTGAAATAATTAAGGGGTTGCATGCCACCAAAAATAAGGGTGTGTGTATTTTTGAAGTGGGGAGGGGACATATGTTTGGAGTCTCGGGATGCCAGGGTGCCTCCAGCTAGGTTCAACTTGTTAGGAAAACTGGGTATTGCCTTACACTTCCGTTGACATGACTGCAGTATCAGTGGTGGGGGTGTGTAAGGTGTCAGCCACCCCTTGGCTGACCCTCCCAAGGATGTGCATGTTTACAGAGGTGTTCTCACAAACATTTGCCCAACGCAGCGCGACAGACAGCCCCCATGGGCAACGAAGAGGTGTTTACAGTTGTCTTGGTCTTTGTAAGTTATCATGAGCACAAATAAACATGATGCAGTCCGCGGGAGTATATTAGTTATGACAATGGGTTCTGTGCTTGTTGTAATTGGTCTTGACATGTCACAAGATTTGTTTGTGAGTAATGTAGAGACAACAGAAACCTGTCTGTTGTCCATTACCAGCCGTTTAGACACACACAGATAAACAATGAACAGAGTGTCTGGAAGCTGGTTTTAAGTTATGTATCCTTGAGTTTTAAGGCTCATCGTATGGTACAACACAGAGGAGTTGTTGATACCATCATGAGACAAGACTTTACAACACAAGATATTGTCAATGTTATCACTGGGATGATCACTTAATCCTCTGATGCAACAGTCACAAGGAACATGATGAAATATGTGTTTACATTCTGAAGTATCCAAACAAGAAGTTCTACTTAAATATATATTTGATTGGCCAATGTAGTTCGCTGCAAGATTTTATATTTATGTTGCGTTGAAGTTTATACAGGTTTTAGTTTAGTCTTGGGGCTGCAAGGTGGAGCGATGGTTAGCACTGTTGCCTCACAGCAAGAAGGTCGCCAGTTCGCGACCAGGTGAGGACACCCGGGATCTTTCAGTTTGCATGTTCTTCCCGTGCAGTGTGGGTTCTCTCCGGGTTCTCCGGCTTCCTCCTCCCACAAGGTCCAAAAACATGTTGAGGTTAATTGGTGATTCTAAATTGTCCGTAGGTGTGAATGTGAGTGTGCTGGTTGTCTGTCTCTAAGTGTAGCCCTGTGATAGACTGGTGACCTGTCCAGGGTGTCCCCTGCCTTTGCCCGAAGTCAGCTGGGATAGACTCCAGCCCCCCATGGCCCTAGTGAGGATTGTATAGATAATGGATGAATGGATAGTTTAGTCTTTGCAATAGCACCTCGGGTGGGGCAATAAGATGGTCATAATATGTACCTGTGACAGACATTTCATCAATAACAATAAGAAAATTGTTTGATAGAATGTTCCGTAGTTTATGAAAGTGCATAATGGAAAGGTAAAGTTCAGCTGCATGAACAAACCTCAAGCTTGTTGTTATTAAAGCCTATTACATTCCTTGATAATAGATTCATTTTACTCTGTCACTCTCCATGTGGCTTTTGTGCAAGTTCTCTTAGTCCATGGTCCTCTTGTCCTCTTGTCACACCTATCTGGGCCTGCAGACGTTCCCTGGTGGAGACTGTGGTCAGCAGAGACTGTCTCTTTTGAGACACTACCTCAACACAGTGCAGCAACCTTGTCACCGTCGGAGCGCCTCAGGGTTTCAGGCCTACTTCCTATCTTTATTTAATGTGTATCAAGGTGAGATCATTCCTTTCTTCTTACGTATTCCTACTTGTGTGTGTTATTTAATTAAATGTTTGTTTTTCATTGTTGTGTGAACAGTAAACTGTGAATCTTGATAAATTGACCAAAGTGAGGTGGTTAAATTCAATTAATTTTTTTCTCCTGGACTTTATTTAAAATAGATCATCAAAAATGACTCAGTAATTATTAACTGAAATGAAGCATTTCATTGTGATAAATTTCTAAACTACATCACACAGCCCTAAAAGCACCCACAATGTGCCATTGCAGTCTTCTTATTGGAATAAATGGGGGGACAGTGTTTTTTTTATTTTGCTGTTGTCTGTCTGAGCATGAACTTTCTGTGTCTGCATCAAACGTATCTACAGATTAAATGCACCCACTCAAAACACATAAATAAGAGGAATTCAGATTCTACTGGGCCTAAAATGAAAAGCCAGACAAGATCACTCTTTTTTTTTTTTTTTTTGCCTACACAATGAGCCTTCATGTCTATGGAATCAATGTGACTGACTTCCCATAGATCATCTGCCATGCTATAAACATGAAGCACATCCCCGTCAGTGCACACAGTCTCGTCTGAGAACTATTTCTAATACCTACTAGAAACCACGTGGCCAGAAAATATTAAAAACTGCTTTAATAAATTGGACAAAGAATGTTTTCATCATTGCCAGAGACTAAAGAAACTCATGAAAATGCTGTTCCGTTTCAGGGAAGTAGATGCAGAAATTAAACTGATGACTGATTGTAAATCTTGTGTTCAAAACGAGATAAGTATTTTGAGCACATAAAATACAAATAAAAGCACAGAATGAAAACACCTCCTTCGTGATGCACCGAAAGCCTGAACTTGACACAGCTTTACAAATTGAAACATATACACAGACTTAATAAAATATACTACACAGAAAACCAGTATTCATTTTCACTACCAAAGATGGACAGTGAACAGATACACGGAGGTATTACACACTCACACACACTCTCACACACACACACACGTGCACAAACAATTCATAAGCATGCAGACTGGGGAGCAGGCGTCCTTTTGTTGGAGGGAGAATGGGAAGTGTGAAGGACGTGACGAGGGAGATAAGTGTCCTCCAGGGCCCTGAGGTTACCCTAATGGTGTCATACATCACCACTCACAAAGCCATGCAGAGCAAAGTTGTCAATGCATGAATGCTGCACTATTACTATCAGCCATTTTAATCATGGCAGCTGTCACGGCGCTAATCAACACCATAACTTCACACTGGAAATCACTCAGAAAAACTCTTTCATGCTGCTGTGTACCAAGAACTCTATACAACGCAGGCAGTAAGTTATGCATAAGGGGCCGCTGGCTGGATGTCGGCCGCTGTGCTGAGGGGTTGTGACTTTGTAGTGCATCATTGCCCTTGTTTAATGGAGGCTTGGCTTTTCCTAAGCAGTTGTTGTGACAATGCTAAATGCCGCTTTTATGAACGTGCTAAAAGGGTTTTCCCCCCACTGTCAACACCCTCCCCCCACATCCCTACAAACACACACACACACACACACAAACACACACACAGCTTGTCCAGTGTTGCCTCCTGGAAAAACACTGAAAAACAAACAGTCCTTGCTACTCTGCAACTCCCCTGTCAGCCCCGATGCAGATTCTAGAAATGTGTCGTCTCTGCATTTTGGATTTCTATCTGCACCGAAGTGATACATCTCACTTCACTTCAGAAATGCTCGCTTGAATGTTCACCACTTGGAAGTACAATGTGGAAATCCATCCATTTATCCATTAGCTATACCTGCTTATCTCGTAAAGGGATCGCAGGAGGCCGGACACTGAAGCTGACATCAGGAAAGAGGCGGGCTGAACAACCATGCATGTTCACGGTTAAACGTAAGGCCAATTTGGAATAACCAATGAGCCTTATATGTCTCTCTTTGGACTAAGGGGGGAAAAACTCACACAGACACAGGGAGAACATGCAAACTCCACACAGAACGGCCCCAGTCGAACAACAGGTTTGAACCCTGAACCTTCTAACTGTGAGGCGACAGTGGTTGTCGTTGAGTCTTTTGTTAAGATTACAAAATATAGTATTTCTTTATACTGCCAGGTGGCTGCTCTGATTTGAGTGAACTTCTTAATACAGCTGCCCGTGCACATGAAGCCATTATTTACATCGGTACAAAACTAACTCAGTACAGCAGTAAAATTCTGACTCATCACGGCACATGCAGACAAATTAACTGCTGTTGGCCTGCTGTCTCTCAATCAACTTAATGTAGAACATGCAAGTCATGTAATACAAAGCTGGGTAGAAAAAGGTAACATAGCGAGAAACATTTACATTATGTCACCAAACACAAAACACTGAAACACCAGCTAATGGATGTGTAATGACACCAGTGATACTAAGCAAGAGGAACATGGGGAGTCAGATACCACTTGTCAGATGCAACTTGGATACAAATCTGTTTCATTTTGCCACGCATACATTTTTCCAACCTGTCTCCCAAAATTCACATTTCAATACAACTAAGCTGCATCCTTAGGGTGACCATGTTTTGATTACTGAAAACTCGTCCCGGCCATGAGATATTCAAATGAAGTTTACTCAAAGATGTCTTATGATTTCAGTACATTTAAAGTATGCCTCCTCCAGGACATTTTCATCACTTTATTAAAAAGCAGCCAGGGCAGGACATAAAAACAGGACACGTCTTGTTAAAACAGGACGTTTGGTCACCCTATGCATCCTCATTTATGTTTTGAAAGTAAAGAAACCAAAAGGAAAGACTGTGGCACAGTAGGAAAGGGTTCCAGTTTGAAGGATCAACATGTCCATGTATGTAAACTGGAGGGGAAGCAATAAGTAAGCAACAGGACTTTCATCCATCAGACTGGCCCATGTCACATGTGGAACTAATATTCTTAGATTTAAGTTTTGCTTTCACTCTTTGTTTGCTTTTGGTGCAGGATTTAGTTGCCAAAACCACGACTTGGCTACATGTAGAAAAATGGCACGGTTTGGGTTAAAATATGTCCGTTTCACAACATGTTTAAAGCTTTGCCTCTATTTTCTGTGTTGGGTTGTATTCAGGCCAATGATTCTGCCCCACCTCATCTCATAATGACTAAAAGGGGAGACAGTAAAACAGACAGTAGCCATCTAATTAGCACAGCCTTATACCAGCTAGCTAGCTAGCTACATAACTTAACTTGGCAATAGATAGCTAGTTAGCTACTCAGGTACTTAGCAACATGTCCATGCTAATTTGGTGACATCACTAAAGACAAATGTTACTTTCAAACATATTTACGTTTTATTGCGTACAGTCGTATTCTACATTTGTACATATGACTGTATTTACAAACCTTGAAAATGTGACTATACTCACCAGTGTTGCTGTTGTGAAACCTGCCAATGCATTGACAACAACTGCTGGGATAAACACAAACACTAATGTCACAGGACTGCTTCACTTCACTCACTTTTGGTGACTCTTACTTAACATACTGTTAACTTAGACCACATACTGACACTAATCTTGCAATGTCTTGTCTACTGGTAGTTAGAAATGTTAGACTATTTTTTTACTAGGTTTTGGCAAATCCATATCCCAGCTGTTTTCATATCCCAAGACTAACTGTGGAATAATAAGAAGAAGGATGCAAGAGCAAAGCATTAAAGGGAGTACAAAATCATACAAAGCCAGTATGAAAAAGTCACTTTCACATGATATGCTGAGCTAGATGTAAAGGGATTTGCGCCATAGCAGAAAGTTCCCAAGCGGCTGAAATGTCATCAGAAGTGGAAAATCGTGTGATTGATCTCCTGTCCAGCATGCCTCCTCCAGTGGCATTGTGTCCTCTTTCAGACTGAAACACTGCATGTCTGTGGGATCCAAAATAAGATGGATATGTTGCTTGAGACCCAGGAAAGTAAGAGTTATGAGGGCAGCTGGAGAAGGCCTGGTAATTTGTGGACGATTTCTAACTATAAAGATACTGATATCTCAATAGGAGTGATGGAGACGCTGCCGGTGTTGGTTTCAGGATGGCTACACTGCCCTGTTTGGGTACCACTAGAGAGACACTGGGTCAGGTTGCAAACTGTTAGCATTCCTCTGAATCGAGACTGTAAGACGGGCTGGCAAACAGCTGCAGCAGTCTGCCCTTTGCACAGACAGGGACCGGTGTAAAGGAGACCAGGGGGGAAAATGCTGGGAAGACACTGAAGGTGAGGATAAGATGGGTAAGAGAAGGAAAAGAGAGGGAATACAAGTGGAGAGAAAACTGGAAAATCTTGGGAGAAAAGATGTTTTTTGTGATCTTGCTATGTGTGAATCACTGAGGTGTTAATATTCCATGTTTTTAGTACTGTTTCTGTCCCACTTTCCTCTTCTCTTTCAGCATTTTACAAGCTAGAAGTTTCACAAAAGGGCTGCAGTTACGATTATTATTTGCTCTTGTAGCAGGAAATGTGGGTGTTTAAAACTAAACTAGGCTCTTTAAAAAAAAAAAATCTGCAAATATGTCAGTGAAAATTGCAAAAATAAATTACCTCAAATCAAAAACAGATTGCATTTTTAATCCATCAATTTGCAAATTGTGTTTAGAGAAAAAGAGGAATAAAGAACAGGGTGTCTTTTCCTCATCTCCAGTGAGAGTGACGCCGTATCCGATCAGGGCTGCAGAGTGGTGGCTTTAGCAGCACTTTGTGTCATGATGAAACCTGTTTTAACTAATGAGATACATTATCGTTAATCACCTACTCATTAGTAGCGACATGTTCAAGAGAGACGCAGCAATGGCAGACATGCACTGTCACACATACACAACCGTACGGCCACACACACACACTCACACATACACACATATCATCCGCTAATCTCGATGGCTCCGAGGCATTTTGCTGATTTTATGGTCCTGAGCACAGTTTGAAAACTGAACAACATGCACGCGGCGACCACAGATTTTTCACATTTGCTTGCGTCCCACTGCGCCCGCTTCTCGCCGGCTCCAAGGCAGCTTAGGTGGTCTTATTCCCCAGGCGAGAGGTACCCTACCCCGGGTTAAGGATTCAGAGATTCTGGTTAATGACGCCCAATCCTCCCCTTCCTCCCCGGGTGCCATTAGAGCCTCATTTTAAAGGAGAGTGATGGGCCAGGCTCGCAGGGTTATCTGGCCTATCTTTTAATCATAAATGAGACCCCTCCCTCTTCTTCCTCTCCATCTTTACCTCCGTCTATCTACCTCCCTCACTCTACCCCACTGCCCTCTCTCTCCCTCTGTGGGTTAGGGAAAGTGCTGTCTCAGCGTTCTCCTCTTTCTCCCCCCCACACCCACCCACCCCTCCACCCTTTCCTTTTCTGTCTTTATGCTTTTCCAGCCCATCGCTGATCAGGGGCATCAGTTCCACCGGGGTGACTCCTCTGCCGTCACTTAGGAGTTGCAGAGTCCTCTTCTGTCCGAGAGAAGGGGAGATGGAGAGAGGGGAGGGTTGGTGGTGGCGGAGGGGGAGTGTAGAGAGGTAAAAGGAGGGTCATGCCAATGACAGGAGGCCTTAAAATGCCTCCCGGGCTTCTCAAAAGTCTGGCTTTAGAGTGGAGCATCTTCTGGCTGTTAGCCCTGTGAAACTCTCCTAAAACATTATCTTTATCCAATGGCACTGTGCTATAAACAGCCCCTCTCTCAGAAGTCTATTACCTCTGCAGCAATATTTCACAAAGTAATTTTTTTTTACACACTCACACGTATATACATACTGTTTCTAGCTCTTTGTGGACTGTTAAGTTTATGTACAAGAATTTGAAAAATACATTCTGGTGCATACAAAGTTTTGAAAGAGTTGGTTAAAAAAAAAAAAAAAAAAAAGGTGATGATGCATTCTCACCTGCAGGCCCGGGCAATGATTTCCAGTCCACATTACTATTCACACACACCACCACCTCAGTGCCCCCTTGCCTTCAGTCATTGTCTCTCGCTGCAGTCCTGCAGGGGGTAAACGTCAAACTCTCCAAATTGGATGAAACATTATGGGAAATATTATGAGGCAGCCTGCTGGTGTGATGGCTAGGGGCTTCTGGTTAATTGAGTTGTTGCCCGCGCTGCATACTAAACAGGAGCCGCGGATGGCAGACAAGTCAGTTGGGACACCGACTCTTTTTTTTGAACACATTTCATCTTTATTGGTTAACGTGCAGTCGAGACAGAGAAGGGCCAGATGGAAGAGGGAACTTAAAGAGAAAGGCAAAGACTTCCACAGCATATTTATCTGCACCAAATATTAACATCAGAGACACGCCGTGTTATTTTTATCTGGAATATTTTAAGTCCGTGAAGGAGAAACTTCCATGCTTTATCCAGAGTTTTTGATACATTGCAATTACACCAAGTTTAAAGTCCATCCAACAACTTCGGAGCTGTGCCCCTCGCCGAGCCTCCAAAACTTTCTCTGCCAGAGTCCCTGAATAATTTCCCCTCTTTAAGCCTGACATACAGAAATCTTTTATCCACAATATTAGTTGGAAAAGGAAGACAGAACTGAAATTTTAAAGAGAGGAGGATAAAAAAAAAAGCGAAGTGAAGTACTTTTGATCATCGTTGCGACAAGGCTGAGAAGTAACATTTAGTCATTAATGTCAAAGCGGATATATATCCCAGGATTTATATATTAGCATTAAGAGAAGCCTATTAGTGATGTGGCTCATCCTTAATCGGGGTCACTGCCAATGAGTAATAATCTTATGCAAATATATTCTGCCGGGGAATTTTCTGATGATTACTATATGCAGATTCAGCCTAGTCGCTTCCACTGGGCCTGGAACGAGCAAAAACAGAGATATCCATACATTGTTCATGATAAGACAAAGATGAAGGGCTCCTTATCAAATTTTACATCATTATGAAAACATAATCTTATAGTCACAGCCACAAAAGGCCGACTATATACAATGTCTGCTCCGTATGTGTCTGTAAATGAGAACTTTAATACACAAAAATCAGAAATTTCCAAAGGACATCATCAGTGAAATAACTGATGGTAATGTAAATAATACAAACATAGACAAGCTATTTACAGCTTTACACCTAAAAGTCAGCCATTTTTCCCCTCACACAAACACATTCTTTTTACAGGAACGTGATACAGAAAAATTGAAAATTGTTCACTGAAAACGTATTTATACTTTATTTTTGCGTTATTTAAATTCTGTGCCAACTCGAGGGGCATAATTCATATCGCATCCATTGCAAAACAAATCTTATTCGTCATCAGTACTTGACATATTATTGTGCTTTGAGCTTAAAAGTTACCCCTCACAAGTTAGGATAGTGTAGAAGGCAGTCGCTGTCATATTTTGTTAAGTCTGAGGAATTCACAATGTTTATCTTAAGCGTAAAAGCATGATAACTTGCAAATGTCCGCCGAAATGCCCCCTTGTCCCGACATACACGCGCACAGGCTCCTCATAAGGAAGTGTGAGTTTCCAGGCGGCCACTTCATCAACATTTCTTGGTGGGTCAGTGTCCTTCGCTGGCAGAGCACATCAATTCAGAGGGGACATCGATCACAGCCGCCTCTTGTCACATTGACCAGCTCATTAGCTGGACTTAATATACGCCGAGGGAGCTCTGAGGCCTGCATGTCAGTTTTGCACTCTGTGTGAAGTTAGCTCGGAGGAGGTTCACGCCGACGATCCAACTCTTACAGGTGCAGTGAAGAGGCAGGGAAATGATAGCATCCATAGAATTCATTTTAGATTGTTGTCCGTCTGTTTATTGGAAGATTTTTTTTACTCTCTAATCTTTGTTCTAGAATCAAGTTTAAGAGAGGTATGTCTTGTTTAAAAAGCATGCTTTGCTATTTGCGATTTTGGTTAATTCCACAGCATAGGGTTACGATACACGTTACCCACAGATTATGGACCAAAGGCCTTAATGTCCTTTTACCTTTGAAATACTATACCATCGTTTTTGGACTATTGAGCGCACCTGACTATAAACCACACCCACTAACTTTACAAAGAAAAAGAAATGTGTACATATACAGGCCGTACTTGTCTATAAGCCGCAGGTCTCGACATTGTAACATGAGATATTTACACAGAAAGATTTTTTTTAACTTTTAATTAAATACGTACTAGTAACATACACAAATACGTACCTTAAATGCTTTTTTTTATGAACAGTGCCTGTAACACGGCTGGTTAAGAAAATAAATACTACAGCAGCCTACCAGGAGAACTCATTGATCGCTATCTTCATCTTCTTCCTGCGCACTAAAACCACCAAAGTCGTCTTCTTCACTGTCGGAATTGAACAGCCTCAGAATGACTTTGTCACACACGTCCTCAGTCTCTCTTTCGTTGTCGCTCTCAATGTCACTTGTGTCTCGAGGCAAATTCGTAAAAATCGTAAAAATCCATAAATTAGCCGCATCATTGTTTTAACCACAGTGTTCAAAGCGTGTGAAAAAAGTAGCGGCTTATAGTCTGGAAATTAAGGTATTTGCCATGTGAAGATTTTTCTTTCCAAATACTGGCATTGGATGTTCCTGGACTTCTGCACATTTTAGAAAGTTTTGACATTCGTGTCTAGAAATACTGAATCTGCAGTCACTCCCGACCCAAAGTGAAGTAAGAAATCACAGAGAAGAAAGGGACATTTCTTTGGCAACTTGGATATATAAAGTTGCTTTACATTCTTAGATAAAAAATTTAAATTGGATAGAACTGTTGACAAGATTTAAAGAACTTGTGGAGAAACAAAACATTGTTCCTTATTATCATAAACAGTATTTACCATTTTCACTGGCTTCAGAAAGTTGTGTGTGTGTACCATGGCCCTCTAGGTTAAAACAATGCTTCCTCCCACTGATGTAAACATCCACTCCAGAGCAAACCAGAGTGCCCCAGCTGACTGCTCGCCTTGTCAGCCCGGCCCACTCACAGATGAGAGCCACATTGTGCCTATTGTCTGGCTAAATGGTGGTTTCTAAGAGGAGAAAAGGGGGAAACTTGTGTAAACAAGCTACTGCTTTAGCATCTCAATGTCACTGCATGGGTGTTTGCTGCCAAGCAATGCCTTGTTCCTGCTGGCATCATGCATTCCTGTCTGGGCAAACTTTGGACAAAATTCTACGTTGTGGGCCTCTAAACGTCTTTTTAGGATTCATAAATGAACTGTGATAAACTTCTGTACCAAGAAGAAGTTGACATCAAAAAGTCAGAGGAACAATTACGCCAAATAAAACTTCAAGTGTTTGGAGCAGCCATGAACTCGTCATGTCCGGAGCAGCTGACGGTTTGTTTACCTGGCTGGAGGCAACCACATAAAAGAATATTCTGAATATTCAAGGGGGATTTTATCATCACTATAGTGCCCTATTTGCTTTCTTTTTCCTGTTATTTATGTCTGTTAGCTTGTTGTCACGTTGTGTTTTGCGTTTCGTAGAAGGACAGACAACATGTTCTTCATAGTCTGATACGATCTTTCCACTTTACTGCCTTTGGCTTATTCTATGGAAGTGTGAAGTCAGTGTAGACACACACATTTAGTGTGTAGACACACTGTTGACCTCTGTGTGTCCTCAGTATTTACCGTTTCACACAGTCAAATTTTAAGAGGGACCGGGCTCCTCTGTCTCTAATGATTACTGGCTAAAGACATTCCTTTATTAGTGTCTAGTTTTGTAATGCTGCCAAATAACACTTTATTGCCCTTTAATTAAATATTAATGGTAGTGTCATTACATCTTCATTCATAATTAAAGAGCTACTAACGACTGATATTGCATATTAATGTAATTAAACACCAGTACAGTGTGTGTGTGTGTGTGTGTGTGTGTGTGTGTGTGTGTGTTCTCTGCTGAATGGTGATAGTTGTACTTGATTTAAACAATACAGACGCTGGATTTTGTTGCATCAATGAGCGATCAGCTTTACGAACCTTTGAAAACAGATTTGTCTTAAGGTCCTGGTAAAACTGCAGTGATGTGTACATTGATTTAGTCATTCCCCAATTCCCTTCTAGATTCCAGGTAACACCGTCCACATTTAAAGCCTCAGAATGTGATCTGTGTATTACATCTCTAAGGAGATAACAGCACCGCTCTCTACCTCTCATCCCCCAACACCCCTCTCCTCCCACCACCAGCTGATCAATGCCCCATTAGGAACTTGGAGGAAGCGGGGGGTGGAAGAAAGTGGATAAAAAAGAAGGGTCCATTCCAACTAAACTGACCCCCCGCTGCAGCTGCAGATTACAGGACCTGCCCCTCTCCGCCACCGAGACACTCCGACTTCATGACTCCCTAAGATGTGCTAGGTAGCAATAATGCATGATAACAAGGCGGCTTTTGTTGTTAATTAGGGAAACAGGAAGTTCCTGCCCTGAAGGCTGAAGTGAAGACGGACTCAAGCGGCCGCCATCTTTATATCCCCTTTTAGTTATGTGACCTCTGACCCAGCCTTGGAGAAGGTCAGACAAAACTTATCTCTCAATGGATAAACTGGCCCCTCTTCAAATTGGCATGTTAATAATTGCCTGCGCTGGCATTCTCAAAGAGGTACATGTGCTGATTTTCAATTAACGATGGGCAGCGGTGGTGGTTATCATCCAAAGGCAACAGACAGGTATGTTAGCTGGAACCTAATTCTAACGATTAACTCAATTCATAGATCTTGTGTAAACATTTTTCCTACATTACTGCCTAAGCTGTCATCTCTCTGTTATGGTGAGACTGCACCAAAATAACAATCATGTCTTCCAAAGATGATGTTCCTATACAGCTGAACTACCTTTATTCTTATTCTTTTTTTTTGAAAGAAACATATTCCTGGCCATAAGGTAAGGCTATAGCGGAGGATGGAGGCTTTAGTCAGCAACAGGACTTTCATTGCAGGAGATTCATTTCTTATGTGGGACCGTTATTCTTAGACATAAGTTTTTTTTCTATGCTTTTAGGTTTTACTCGCTGTTTGGGTTAAAATATGACTGAATAAATAATTATGTTTGAAGCTTCTCCTCCATTTTTTGAGTTATCAGAGCGACAGGTTCTGCCCCATCGAGTATATGTTTGATTGTTGGAAAAGAAGGAACATTAAAGCAATAAAACATCCATCCATCCATCCATTATCTATAAACCGCTTAATCCTCACTAGGGTCGTGGGGGGCTGGAGCCTATCCCAGCCGACTTAGGGCGAAGGCAGGGGACACCCTGGACAGGTCGCCACACTTAGAGACAGACAACCAAGCACACTCACATTCACATCACCAATTAACCTCAACATTGGACCTTGTGGGAGGAAGCCGGAGAACCCGGAGAGAACTCACGCTGCACGGGAAGAACATGCAAACTCCACAGAGAAAGACTCCCCCACCGGGACGCAAACCGGCAACCTTCTTGCTGCGAGGCAACAGTGCTACCAACTGCGCCACCTTGCAGCCCGCAATAAAACATATTTTTGATTTGGAATGTATTTGTGATATGACAAAAACAAATGCAATCCGGTGGTTTCCCTAAAAATGTAATCAAGAATGCAGTTTAGTTATTTAGAAATGTAATTTTTGAGAGACAGAGCTAATTGGTGGAAACAACGGTCCAACAAGGGAAGAAACAAGAAAGTGAGCTAATTCAACGGTGAGATGTGTACTAACCAAAACTAACCCAAGTTGTAAAGAACTGACATTACAATGTGTTCAGAAATTAGGGTCAAAGTGTGGTAATATAGGTGTATTTTTAAAAATGTCTTAAAAGTTTAAAATGTCAGTAAAATGAAAAAGTAAACATAGTTTATGTAAAAGATTCAGAAAACGCCACAAACACTTGTTATATAGAATTAATGTTTCAGGCTTAGATGTAATAAGATAGTAACTTGACCTCTGAGTGGAGATTACTCACATATCAAATCTTGTATTGTAAGTTTGCAGACTTTACTGACACAACCAGAAGAAGAAAAAAAAACAAAACTCTGCAGTCACAGGAAAACTCTCAACAAGCCCCGATGCTGCCTCATCAGTTATGCAGAATCCAGCGTCTTCATGTAAACCAAGAGAGGAAAGCAGAAGAGATGAGTGAATGTTTTCCACACAGTAATGAAAGTCAAATTCACCAGGGCACTTGGAAACACTACACAGGCTGCAGCCATTAAAAGTCAATCGGGGTGTCTGCTGCGTAAACAAATAGCTATGATTATTCCAACCTGCCATCCTCCGACAGCATTAAAACATCCTTCAATTAGGCAGCGCTGCAACACACTCAGACCCAAACAAAGCTCTCTCCCCACCTCGCTGTCACGTAGCATCTCTCCCGCCATGCCGCTCCGGCTCCCTCGCTCTCCGCGCACCTTTCACTCATCACGATGTGTCAACTGTTTGCAGGAGAGGGAGCAAAGATGGCGAGCACTTTGACCCGCACTGAGATGGCAGTGGTGCACAAGGCACACAGACTTCATTGTTTGTGGGTTGGATCAATCAGAAAACACCTTAGGGTCTTTTTCTGAACTTTGGCCACACAGCTGGATGGATGCGTCAAGAGACAAGAATGTCATGTGGAAAGATGAGCAACTTTCTGAGCAAACCTCACCGCTCTTTGTTAACTTTTCCCTTGTTTTTCTCTGTCAAATATATCCCCACTGGCTTCACTCTTTACTTGTGAAACAGCTGCTATGCCAAGATGAAATGCATTTTATTTACCAGAACCAGGCTGTGACATTAAGTCTTTCTTTTTCAGAACTAAAAATTTTACCAAACTTTAAAAAAAAAAAAAAACCCAGAGCATTGATGTTTCTGGCTTAATAGTTCTCTTTATTATGATTTGTAGAAAGATTCCGCATTATTGTGACATGTTTATTTATTAAGTTATAGCTGAAAACACAATGAAAACATTCTTTTAATAAAATGTCAGCATCAATTCCATTCAGTCGTTTAAAAGATGATTTCCATGCAAAGTTCCGCTTTCGCAAAACATTTACTTGAACCCAAACACAGTCAGTTAACATTTTTCCATCTCATTACCAGAGAAATCATCTGGATAAGCTCACTCAGGGCAGAGAAGTCAGTTTGCCACGTCTACATTGCTGTACTCGAAGTATAGTATAATATAAAAAAAACACTAAAAACTTGCAACACTAGATCATATCTCTGGGATATAAATTGGTTAACTAATAATGCGATCTAGGAAAGGGAAAATGCATGTTGAAGTAAAGCGGAAGTGCAAACAGAATGCATTGTAATCATCAGATCAGACCAAACCACTTCTAGATGCCATTATAAAGATAATAAAGCATATCCAGGTCAGTGTTAGAAATGAACCAGGGCAAAAGACACAAACGCCCCAAGAAATATCAGAATCCCTCCACAAATTGTTATACGGAGAAAATAATGCCCCCAAGATCTAGAGAAAAAAAAATTATTTATATTTTTTTAATTCAGGCAAATCTCCTCATCTGACCACGAGCCATTTTATTGTCACGTAATTAATTTGATCCATCACACTCTCACAAACAGCCCTGTTGTTCACACAACTACCTCAAGGCCAATTCATGGTTTCTGTATTCATGACCAATGTGACTTTGAGAGCAGACAGTGGCATGGCTCTATTCAGACCCACCAGGTGAATTATAACTGTGTGAATGACACAGAATCTCCTTCCACACACACACAAAAAAAGCATTTGCTTTTCAGGTCCATGTGCATTTGGCAGCAAACAGCATAGAAAGTTTATGCTGCTGATTGTTTTTACAAATTCACAGGTTCTGCACAGACAGAGCCACAGAAACCTACCGTTTGCCGATGTGTGGACACGGAAAGCATGAACTAGCCTTAATGTTAGTATGATACCTGGCAGAGGCCACTGAAGTTTGCAGCTGCAGTGAAATTGGCTTCAAGGACAGACTGGTAGCTCTTTAAAAAAAATAAATAAAGAAGGTGTAAATGTTATCAAAGAAAACAACACAGATTCCTAGCTGTCACTAAAGCCAACCACAGCAAATAGGCAGCAAAGAAAGTGGTTGCTCCTTCAAATAATTCACTGAGCTATTGTTGAAGATGTGAATAAGGCATGCAGGGCTCACCCACCTAAACACAGCCGTGGACAGCGAAAAGCTCAGTGTGACTTTGTTAAAGGAAACAAACAGGTGAAAAAGGATTGAGCTCACTGTCACAAAACAAGCAAGTATCATTCATTTGCTTATGCTGAGCAACAATAGCACTTGAGAGCTTAAATGTCAAATTTGGCAGTAAATGTTTGCTGTAATCTCAAATAGTCGGACATATCTCTATGCTTGGTTTTGTGTGTGCCTGTGCGTGAGTATGCAGTGCCAACGCTGGAGAGAGATTCATGTTACAGCCTATGTGTGGTGATACAAAGTCAATCTGTGATTTTCTTAAATCATTGCATAAAACGTAAGCAGGGATAAATTTGAGGATAAAATAAAGCATGCAAAAATTTTCAATTGCAGTTATTTCCAGAACTACATTAAAGAAGGAATATAACACTTATTTAGGCTCCTTTGACAGAACTTGTAAAGAAAAGTCTGTAAACCTGTGAAACATCTGAGGCTGTAGCATGAAATGCTCCAAACCTGCAAAGATAAAATCTTGGTCTTGACTAGTATCTGGAGATCTGAGCGTGACATTATCACACCAAACCAGAAACCTTTGGTAAATCTAATTAGATCATGGTCAGGATAGTGGTTCAGTTTATCAGGCTGGGATATCAGTTCAGAAACCTGGTCCCACCTTGCACAAAGTGGCTAACGCACTTTCTCTTACGCATACAGATGATTATGCACTTCACTTTGGAACATCAGTAGGATGCTTTCTCTTTAGTCTTGTTGGCACACGTTGGCGATTCCTTATGCATTTAAATCTGGACTAATTTCACAATAAAACCAGTAACTTTATGCAGCAATTACTATTTTGTCAAGGATATCTTCAAGATGTTGTAAACACCCTCATATTTGGACAAAAGTTGCCCCAAATACTTTTCGAATTTCCTACATTGATACCGATACAGATCAAGTGCATCCAATTAGACCGACATCACTTTTAGTGAAACTTACATTTACCTGATTGGTTGATGTGACACTATCAGAAAGTTGCATATTGCACCTTTAAGCTTTCAAGAAGCAAATATTTATGGCTTCACGGATCAAGTTTGTCGTTGCGGCTCAATCACAGACCTTAAATTTAGCATAACAAATGGAGCGTTTCTCTCTGATTTCTCTGATTTAATCTTGAACTTATTCAATTATTTAGGCTGATTCATATACTTTGTGGAACATGTGACAAGCCCAAAGGCGTATCAGTCTTGGGTCAAGTTCCTTTAGCATCACAGACAAGGCAATGCTAATTCAATTGATTATCATTATGAAACTAATCAGCCCATGTGGTCGAATTTAAAATGAGCTCAGTTTCAACGTATGTGGTATTTTCTCAAGAAATAAATCTGTTCAAAACGAAATCACGTCTTTAAGTGCCACCAATTCAGGGAGCAGCAATCTCAAGCTGGAGAGGCTTATGTGGGCCAATTTCAGCTGAAGAGGAGCCATTGAGCGAATTACAAGCTGCTTCTGTCTATTGAGAGTCACTTGAGGGGAAAACGTTCCCGCCACCAGAGTTTTAATATGTAGCATGCCGACTTCAACACAAGCTAATTTGCTTGAAGCCTGACAGAACGTTAAAAAAAAAAATAAAGGTTGCGTTCATGATTATCATCAAAAGCAACTGTTGTTACAACTCAGCCTGTATAATCGGAAGACCTGAAGGCACAGCTCTTCTCTAAATTAATTTTAGCTCACAAGCATGAGTAAACAAGGGATATGTTTTATGCTATGATGTGTGAACCAGAATGACCAGGGGATTTGTTTCTGTAGTTTTTGGAATACAGTGCTTTGAGTGTGTGGTATTGCTGGTTTTCATAGAAACAGTAGCAAAACATGTATTCAGATAACTGAAGGGTTTACTTGGACTGACCTGAATAACTGAATCTCCTCAAACCATCCCTCTAAGTAAATAATGACTCAATAATGAGCACTGTACTTGAAGTCAAGCTTCTTTTGGTGACACTTTAAAGATCGACTTGATTGTTTCACACTGCCGGGCCGTTCTGTAACCACATCACTGACTTTATTTATGAAAATGTGTGTTTCAGTGATATCCACCAGGTGCAGCAGCACATCAATGTAAATACAAGTCACAAGAGCAGTAATGTATTGCGCTTCATCCAAAACATTATGCCAAAGAACAGTAAATCATATAGTCTAACTTAATAAAAAGTCAGCTGAAATGGAGGAAGAAATATTCCAGGACATCAGATAAAAGCCATGTGCTTCTCATCTGTAAGTATTCTGAGCAGAGAAATAATTATAGAATGAAGTCAGTGTATATGTTTTGTGGGTTATTCAGATACACACACTGCTGTGCAAAGAGGAATAGCTGGGAAAAACTTATCATCCTCTAAAGGCATGCGACACACGGACCACACACAACCTTCCTTCGCACTTGATGCAGACTTATCGTCTAGACTGAACGCATAAATCCGAATCCAAACTCACGTTAAATCTCGTGTTATCACCGTTATCGTGTTTCAAAAAGCAAAAGCGGCCAAGCACTGTGGGTTTTTTTTTTCCGCCAACTGTGTGTGTGTCAGTGGATGGGTGGCGGCTGATGCTGCTGCCCAGCTGTGCGTGAATAGATGCACGTCCAGCCGAGACTCTTGACAGTCATTGTGTCTGCTAGGAACAGCTGAGCCTCCGTCGGTAGATTAACACCACTGCCTAAATGCCTTATTTAAACAGTTCTTTGGATAACAAATCACCAAGGTGCATATGAGCTATACATTAATTTGCAACTTGGGCCCTGTGCCAAAGAGGTTTGACAGAGTAACTAAACATTTCCTAGCAGATGAGAGCTTCTAAATGCATTGTGACAGCCAAAAAACACAGCACACGCGGAAGGAAGCCGACGCACGCACACTCGCATAATCGTACACGGTGACATAAACACCTGTGGTCCACAGACACGCACACACCTGTGCAGACAGTCAAGTCACCCACTCCTCATGTGCCTTCTTCTTTTTGTTTGTGTGTGGAGAAACTACAGAGCAGACAATGAAAAATGTTAAGTGTTCAGAGTGAGATTAGATTAAGCTAATCAAATTGGAGGAAAAATTGTTGCAGAACATCATGGGAAAACATATCTATTATGGAGACATATGAGCAGTTAGATCTGTCTGAGCTTTAACTCATTGTCTGTTTTCCTTTTTTTCTTGCTTTCTTTCTTCTTCCGTCTGTCTCTTCCGACTCCGGCAGTCTCAAAGACGCCGATATTAAACTATTAAAACTGTTTTCCTGTGCACCACAAAGAGCGCACTTCTCTCTGCATTTAGAGTAAAATTCAAAAATATTACAAAGGTCACAGACGAGGCAGGTTTTCAAATTTGACGTATCTCTGCATTCTTTGTGCAAAATAGATTTTTTTATAACTCAATAAACTTGTTTTGAGGTAACGGGCCTTTATGGTAATTGAATAACTAAACAGGATGCTTCAGTGCTACTGCAACAATCTCCACCCAGCCGAGGGCAAAAGGCTCATTTTGATTGGCAGCAAGGATACTCCCTATCTATTAGTGCGTTCAAGACAAGCGGGAAATGGAAAGTTTCTGACCTACAAGCAATAAGTATCAACACAGAGAGGACAGTGTTGTAAAGGAGACAAGTACAGGAAGCTGAAAATTTGCACTGAGCTGCACTTCTGGCTCTCGTGACCTCCACCTTTGCTAAGGTCAGAAACTTCTCACGTCCCAGCTGCAATGAATACATCTTAGATTTTGAGAGATTGGAGCACATGTGTGTGTGTTTTTCAGGTACATATTTATGATTACCTGCTGTTTATGTTACATTATATGGCTAGAAGTGTTTGGACTCACATGAACGTCATAATCTTGGTGTGGGGATGTTTTTCATTATTTGAGCCACTCTCCTTTGTATTAATTAGGTAAAATATTAATGCTACAGCAAAAAATAAGATTTTATAGAACACTTGGGAAAAGGTCCTTTATGTTTTAAATTGGCTGTGGAAAAAACCTTTACAGACCCACGGATCCCTGACCTCCACTTAATCCAACACTTTTGGGATAAACTTGAAAGGAAAGCTGACTGTTAGCCAGACTTTACCACTTAACATCAGCGGCCGACATCCCAAAGAAGACGAGATCAGCACTCGCATATGGATGTAATGTTTGGGGGATGATTTGGTGTGGACAGAGGGAGGGAATGTGGATGAAATAAATATGTCTGTGCAGACTCTCAGTCATCAAGGTCTTGGTAATCCTGAGAGCTGATTGAAGATGTTTCACCCATCATTTAAGAATTGTTGTTTTTTCTAATTGACTCATGGGGAGTTGCTAACAGTCTTTCTGCATGTTTCCACTAGGATCTTGGACTGCTCCTCTGCGACCACCACCACAGACTCTCAAAGGGATTTAGGTTTGGACTCTGGCGCCTCCATAGTGTTTTCTGTTGACCTTTTCTTCACCACTTATACCGTATGTTTCTGATCATTTTAGAAGGTCCAGTGCTGCCCTTGACAAAGTTTTTCTAGAGATTGCCAGATGTTTTCCTCTGAAATCTTAATGTTGTCTTCTTTTCTCATAATGCCATCGACTGGCTATATAACACTTCCAAAGCACAACATCCATTTATTTTGGAGTTCAGTTCTTCTTCTTCTAAACACCTTTATTTTGTCATCCAGTCATAGAATTCAAGTTGAAAAACTTTCATCTTGTTGAGGTGAGTTTTTGTATTTTTGAGACCTCTTTGGTAGGTATTCATGAAGACCAGCCTTGTTCAATATCCGCTGAAACGCTTTGTGGTGTTGGTCCTAGAACTGCTCAGACTTATGACGATGGCTTTGGTGGTGATCTGTAGACTCTTCTTGATCTCTCACACTATTGTTCTTGCTAATGAAAGGCCCACTTTTGTTTTCCTACCACGCCCTTTAAGATTGTTTACAGTGTCACTTTTTGATTATGTTTTGCACTCTAGCTTTCAACACAACTTTATGCCAAATTTAAAGGTTGTAAATAATTCTAGACATGGCATTTTTAGAAGAAAAAAAAGGCAAAAAATAAAGTTATCATCCACACCTGTATTTGTTCAACCATCTTTTCTCACAAATTTATGTCATTTCCAGCCTCAAGAAACACATCTTCTGGCTACATATATGCTTTCCCTTTCTTTTCTGTTAATTTACAGACTTTTAACGGTGTAACGTCACTAAAACAAAACTGTAATATGAACTGTCTTTAGGGCAAACTCTTTGATTTGTCATCACTTATATAATAATAGACCGTGTTTGTTTATAGTTTGCCTTTGTGCAATTTACAAGTATAAACAGTCAAACAATGGTTTCAAACAGACAAGGCCTTCTGTTTAAAAAAAAAAATTGATTAACACGCAAGTGGGCTCAACATTTGCAATAACACTGCTAATCTATGCAAACTTTCTTTAGCCTTGTTGCAACGTTGAATGCCTGACCGGCCGTGCAAAGGCGTATGGTAAAATACACTCTGTAAAAATGTCACAAAGACTGACTTCTCTTCCGGCCTACAAAGGATTCCAAGTTTCGCCATCCTGCCCAGCTGCCTAGAATAGACAACACAGCCTCTTTTGTTGGGGTGAGTCAATCTGTGTGGGTGTGAATGCATTAGCCCTTCACAACAGAATTATGCCCCTGGACTCCCCCGCTTTGCTTTCAAATATTCTGTGATAGGTTCTCGCGGTCATGTTTAGATCACTTCCGGACAATGATTTGCCATAAGAGAAGATGAATGGTGACCATTGAGATGCTGAATAATTATACTTGGACCTGCAAGTTGGGGAACACATAACCCTCAGAGGGCAACATGACAAACATGTTTTTCGGGGCCTGGTGACAAAGAGCATGTTTTGATGTGACTGGGCATATGCCCTGAATTGAGTCATGCGGCAGGGTTATCGCTGTGGTGCGTGGGCCGTCAGTCGCTCTGTTTGTCCATCTCTGCACTTTGCTTTTTGCTGTCTGACTAATGGATTTATGCATGTGTGCCTGTGCGTGAGTGTGTATATGTATGTGTGGGTGTCGATACCGGCATGCATGTGCTCATTTGTGACAGTATAGAGTCTGTGGTTGTGTATGTGTGTCTCTGTGTGTCACTGCAGCCTGGGGAAAGGAATGGACCACAGCAAGCAGACGAAGACTCACACAGTGGCAGACCTCTCTGAAGTCATGGTTTCCAACAACAAGCAGATCACTGGCTATTATCACGCACATGCAGCATCTGTGCAAATGTGAGTTCTCATGAAGGTCCATTGAGTAGCCTACTAAACACAATTAATTCGTTCAGAGCAGCCAGCAGAACCAAAGCATCCATTCATTCATTCATTCATTCATTCATTCAACAGATCCCAGAATCCCTGGAATTACAGTCATATTAAATCAATCTGCAGTGCACAATTTATGTTGATTTACACCATTTAAAGGGGTATTCTGGTGTTTCTCAACATGAGCATTATCGTGTTTTGGTCCTAGATTTGACTCACCACCTCCATTGTGGAGAAGTGTGAACTGTTGATAAGATTTCTGTTGATTGGTGCAAGAAGCAACTCTATCAAAGTAAGAAGTCAGAAGAATCTCTAACTCTTGCTCTTGAGTGAAGCTTCCCAAAACATAATTGCTTTAGTAACGCAATTAAAAACAAGCTTGAAGCATAAAAATACGCTTTTGGGCACATGTACTGTTGGGCGACGTGACTGAAATGTGACTTGCATAAACAGCTGCCCCGATTAAAGTCGTAGTATTATCTTGTTGTTGTTTTTTTTTTTTAAATGCATGTGCATCGCTGAATAATTTTTCTGAAACATTTCCTGTATTGACGTGCTCACTGAAGTGCACACATAGTTTAAAAAGGAACAAACTCTTTACAACAACAACATTCTTGTTGGAGAATTTTGAGGTGATAATTAAAATCCATCATAATGGATACAAGGATGACAACAAAGATTTTAAAAACTGGAACTTTCTGTTGTCGTGGTGGGTTTACAGCATGTGACAAGGTAAAAGTAAGAGTGTACTGAATGGAAGCTGTGGTATATCTGACTTTCAAGACAGTTTTAACAAACATTTAAACTAAATGTTCAGAAATAGTGTCACTGAATGTAATTCTGAGTAAAAAATGGATTAATTAACTCAATTTTTTTCTGGTCGCTACAAGGATTTGTTTTCACTGGTAATGCATTTTATTTTTTATAATTTCAACATTCGAAATTGTTGCTTCTGCTGCTTTTTCGTTTTCATTTTTGGACCCGAACTCTAATCTGTCGCTGCTTTGAATTCATTTGTTTGGTTATTACGCTTCAGTCTCTTTAGAAAATGACCCATTAAATGGCACACACTCATCCCCTGTTACATCTGTTCACATATTCCCTCTTTAAGTGTATGAATACAGGTGTTAGGAAAATCTCTAGCCCATGATGAGAACTGAATACATTTCCAAATTGCCACCTCCCCAGCTCACACATACGTACACACACATACAGTCCCTGGCTGCCTGCTGTATTCACACACACACACACACACACACATGCACCATGCAGACACACACTTCATACACGTACATTGCACACGCACAGCTTGGCCCATTAGCTGTGACATGTGACGTTTCGACGGGGCAAATGAAGCTCAACAATTGATGTCAGAGCCTTACAAATTAAACAAATGGGGGACCGCCATGGTGTATTAGGCACCCCAAACCCCCTGATGAACACAGCCGAGGCACACGCCAGCAGGACAACATTGTCTCGCTCTCCTCTCCTCCCCTAAACAAGGTTCTGAGAATGAGAGGGACAATGCCACACACACACACACACACACACACACACTATGGTCAGTGAGTAAAATGAAACTAACCATGCATTGATTGCCAATTGAGTCCTTTGACAAGCAAATAAACCGCACCGATTCTGGGGATCAATGTGATTGATATGTCATTTGGCCGTTGATGCAGCATCTCTCAGTAGCGTTTGTGTACAGATTGTGAGAGCACAGTAGGTCAAAGAATGGTTGTCAATGAGTGAGTATAGCAGGCAGGTGAAGCAGGCAGGAGCATTCAGCAGTTACACTCGTATCGTGACATCAAGCTCATATTTAAACTTGTATTTTTATTATTTTTTAAAGTCCAATAGCATGATTTTAGCTTTGATTATGAAACAGGGTTCTTTGGTCCGGTCATATGTGTAGATGCTTTTTATGAAGTTGGTTAGAAAGAAAATAGTTCATGCATTCACCAGTAGTTGGGTTTTTGGTGTGGAAGAAAATTAGATCTGTAGTTCACAAGGGTTAAGCTGCACCTTTTAAAAAAGGTCATTTGTTTGCCGGCTTCTCTGGTGTGGTAGTGCAGCAACATTACAGCGCTGCAAAGGAGGACTCACATAGAAGTAAAAAAGACTGAAGTGTGGGTTTTAAATTATTTTATTTTATATATGACAGGGTTGTACAGACAGTGAAAAGCTGTGCAAACATTGTCATTGTCTGAACAGCTCTGAATACATCACACACAAGTATTTAAAATGTTATTCTTAAATTCCTTTTTTTTTAAAGTTCTGTGTGCAAGTCCTCCCTTGACGCACAAAACTAGATTAGGCAATTTGCCTAACTCGACAATATTAATGTTTTTGGGCAAAGGATCGAAACCTCAGAAAAGTTATTTTGAATCAAATTTGCAAACCTCTCAAAGCTGGAAGAAAAGATGACATGCCTAAATATAATATAAAATGATGTGTTATAGAAAATACACATACTATCTCTATCCACTATAAATAAATGATTTCATAAAAACTGCTCTATACAGTATATATTGTAATTGTTTATTAAACTCCACGTGCTGATGAAGATCATTTGATACCATCACAAGCTCCGTGACAGCTTCCAAAAGGACTTTTAGGTAAAAATACACAAGAAAAAAAGAAATTTCAACATCTTGTGATATGATCAAATTGTCTTATTGACAGAATCTTCTAGTCACACAAGTATTCATGCAGCGTCTTATATACGTAGATACACAATGTGCAGCTTTCTGTTTGTACCCCACATGAGCGTGAGTGTGTATCTGTGTCTGAGCATTTGTTAATCCATATGCAAACACATTGTCTATCGACAGACCTTCTGAGGGGTGAAACATCCTGGGAACAGAGGAAAGGAGCGGGGATGAGTCACGATTAGGAACTCCACGATTCACAGCACCTGCACACACTACATGCCAGACGCAATCACATCAAATCAAACTCAATCACACACACACACACACACATACATACACATAAACAAAAAACAAAGAATACGCTGCGGTAGGTGTGCGTAAAAAAAAAAAAAGAAGTGCAATAAGACCCTCTAGATCCACCACTAACAGCTATAAAAGCCTCACAACACGTACACCTGTAAAGAATACTGAGGGGTTACTGAGACACGCATGCACACAATACATGAACATCGCCACTTGCAAACACAATCACACATGTACACAGGTGTGGCAGGTCCATTTTGTTTTCACTAACCCCCGTAGCCTTTGCACAATCCCCCGCAAATAGGAGTGATGTTACAGGGCAGATATAGGTGTACAGTTTCTTGTTTGGCTTTGTAAAAACACGATGTAATGGCAGTGAGAAATTGTGTTGGGAATAAATGCATCACCTCTGTTTGGGAGGGATGCCTCATCATAAGCCATCAGCCTCTATGTGTGTGTTTGTGTGTGTGCCTGTGTGTGTGTGTGTCTGTGTGTGTGGAGAGGAGGAGAGGAGAGAGATGGAATATCTAAAAGGGGTTAAGTGCCAGGGTTACCCATCCAAGGAGCATTAAATGAAGGCTCTCACTTTGATGGACACCGGCACCGGGATCCCTGATGTCCCAAAATATTAGGTTTCTCTTCTAATAATGTTGGAAATATTGCCTACTGTCATGATTAATCTGGCTGGCTGCTGGGCCTGATTGCAGGTGACGCGGTCACAGCACAGTGCCTGTGTTAGTTTCCACACACCGTCAGCTTCGCTCCACACAGAGCTGCAGCCAGGAGCAGGGCTGATAGCAGCCATCGCAGCTGCCGCTAATGTAATGTGACAGCAGAGAAGGAAACCTTTATTTTAATTCAAACAACAAAAGCCAAACAGCCAAACTTATCTGCGTGCACAACATTTTCCCTTCAACACAATGAGTTCTTTTCCTCTTTTCTCCACCAAAGTCCTTTTGCTCTTTTCATTCTCTGGTCGCCCCTCCTTTTTTTTTTTTCTTTCATTGGGTGAGGTAAATCTTGTGTAAGCCAGTTGTTGCTGGAACAGTATCTGGCAAAAGACGAGAGAAAGAGAGAAAAAAAAAGGGGCGCATTTGGAGAAAAGTGGAGGTATTTGCAGATGTGGAGGAAGGCGCAAAAACATTTGTCAAATCAAAGGCTTGAATTATTGCACATAGTCGGGTCAGTTTCACATGCCACTTAGAGGTCCCATTGTCCTGATGTTGAACAAGACCCCCTTTATGTGACAGGCTTGAAAAACAACGTTAGCCCTCCTCATAATCAAATCTGTAGATCCCAACAGGCCAGCAGGCCCTGCCACTTGGAATTCTTTGCATTGGCCATGGTCAGGATGTGCCGTTTGGCCCCAACAATGGCAACATTGATTTTAGTGCCATGAGAATTTTGGTTGAGCTGTAAAAACTGGAACTGGGGGGAAACACCGATCTTTGCCTTTCCCAGGAGGGTGTGTGTGTGGAGCTGCGGGGGGAAGGTGAGTCACTGGTAGGCTCCAGGGCTCTGACCCACTGGACCTCTGGCCTAATTCAATCAGCCTAGCATCATTAGTCCACCATTATCAGACATTATCTCGCAGGCTAAGTAGAATAGTTATCTCGTGCCAGTGTTGGAAAGAAAAAAAGAGCAAGACACACATTTCCTGTCCTCCCTTTGCTTCCTTTTGCATGTCTGCGCATCACAATTGAAGGCTGATTATTTTGCCACAATCGGGCCTTGTTTACGCGCGTCATTTTGAGAGCGTTTGGGACAAATGATGTTACATTGATGTCTTGTTGCCATGGGGCCAGGGCTAAGGCCGTGGCATGAAGGCATGACCTTCCTATTTGGCTGCATAGTAACTTACTGAGTTGATACAAATTACCCCACTTTTCGATCCACCGATTTAGCTGCTACTTACCGGGCAGGGGTCAAACCGAGCCCTTTCATGTGGGGAATCTTTTGAAGTGGCTGCAGACTACTGTGAGACTTTAGCACCAAGGGGAGGGAATGTGAAGGGAGGAAAGCCTTGAACAATGGGCCCCCCTTTAGAAAAGCCTCCAAATCTTGGTGGCTAACTTCAAAAGAGCCCCTGGTGTCAACGCCTGTGTTGTGGCTGGAGCTGAACACGCTGTTTCCCTGGATATAAATGTTTTATTAGAGGGCACACCTCCTCAGGCTCACCCCATCACTGTCAGAGGTAGGAGGAACAAGGGGACACTGTGTGCCCCTGAGAGCGACATCAAACATAATGGTCCTTGCATCCATGCGCACAGGCAACAAAACGTTATTCATCATATAATATGTTGATTTTCTTACCTTTTTTTTCTTTTCTTTTTACAGCTTTTCATCTGGGTTTTCTTACTACCCAAAAAAGAGGAACTTTTTAAACATGTATTCTCTAGTGTTAATTTAAAGGAAATCCAGCGTATAGGCCTGATACGCATTTTAAAATTATTTGCCTGACACGAAACACTGAACGTCTTCTTTTGTAAACGTCAATTCAGCATGAAATGAGAAATGCCTAAAACTGATAATTTTCACGCTGATGATTTTGATGCCAGACAAATACCACAATTTGCTAAAAGTATACATAATTCATCACCAATCAGTCTTGCCTCCCAGTGCCGACTCTTGTGATATCCCAGAGAAGATAGATGTGGGAGCGAAGCCCTTTGAGATCCAGATGGTACATTCCCAACAATAAGGTTTGGGCTTCCACTGGAAAATGATCCTTTTCCTGTGTGTGTGACGCTAATGTATCATCGTCAGACGGTAATGAGACGACGCCCTCACATGAAAATCTCAAAAATACATTTGCTGTCTGCCTCCAGTTTATTTCTTCATCTCGGTCCAAATTAAAAGCAGCATTTTTGCCTTTTCTGGCATTGCGAGTCATGCGACGAACCGCACACTCGTTAATGAAATGAAGAAATGAATTGAATTGGAGAAGTGTGAAGAAATGAGTTACAAGTAAAAATCATTATTCATGGTTACAGCACAACTGTATGAATTTATTCCAGGAAAACCATCAGCAAACAACATGCCACAAACCCTAACAATCATGGGGAAAAAAAACGTGAGGCATTAGATTTTTTTTTATGGGCTTTTATCCCATTAAAACAATGTTTTCCCTTGTATTTGCTGCATTATTAGTTAGTTGGACTTCCTGTCCTTTTGCCCAAGCTTTGATAATGTTAATCACAACCTCACTTGGCCTCTTTTCTGCATCTAATTTTTCCTTTTCGCAAATTATATCACAGGACGTTACAGCCATTCCAAAAAATCTCACTAAATACTGCAGCCAGACGTGGTGACTTACAGTAGCTCCTCTCCTCAGCAGAACAGTTTGGAAATTTAAAATTTTGCTCTCTATTCAGGGGGCCTTTTTTGACCCCTATTATGCATTCTAGACTTAACGTCAAAGAGCGAGGAAGAGATTTAATTTGTTGACTATTGCCACCGATCTCCTTTAAACGGCTTTTAATTGATAACGGCAAGGGAGAGCGGTGAACTTTAAATAGACATTCTAATTATCGGCTTTAAGAAGCAGGGGCTTTTTGGGAAATGTTATGGCATTTGGAATGGGATTAATGGGCGAGTGAGGCGCTGGCCACCCTGCAGCTAAATGACATTAAAGAGGGAGATGAGTGGTGCTGCTGAAGGGAGCAAACCCACTAGTCACAGGAGCCAGGGCGCCCACTGCCTTGGGCACACACACCGTGGGGTAACGTGCAGGGGGGGCGGGGGGGGGGGTATTACATTATCCAGCCCTCAAGACTTCGCCCCACACGGATACAGACGCTCCCATACAGTTAGGCCCATCCTTCACTAATGCAATATTCTTGTGCAGATGAAGACAGACCATTTGGGAATGCTGCTTGACTTAGAATTAGTATGAATGCTGGTAGAAATTGTTGCTTTTACATGTAAAAGTTAGTTAGATGATTGTTTTACTGCATGCAGCTGCAAATTAAGCACAATTATTCTGTGTTCACAAACCTCTGAGTTTTAGAAACTATGTCTGCTCAGTTAAAGAGTGCTTTTATCAATAATGCCTGCACGACAAGAGTGATGTGAAGGTGGCTGTAGTACTTTCAGTCATAAAGCCGTACAACTTAAATGAATAAATAGGTTGTGCCATATGTGCCATATTTCGGATGACGAAATATTCACTTTAGAAAACTTGGTATACTCGTGTCATTTGTGGTTGTGAACATACTTCAAAGATGAGATCACAAAAATACCTCTTTGCAGACATTTAACTAACAGCCAGAGCCACATTATATTCCCCACTGTGGTGAACTCTTATTCAAGTGTCCTTCGTAGTCGTGTCACACTTGCAAGAAAATCTGCAAAACCTTTAAAGTGTACAGCTCTACATCAGTGTGTAGAAGGCAGTGAAGAATGATAACGACAACAAAACAATCCAAAGGGCGTCTGAAATCATTTTTTTTATGTCAAACTCTCTATTTGACAGCCTAATTTTAATATAAAAAGGTCATATTGACTATTGTTCTTCTTTTTACATGCACTGTGCTGTCAGAGTTAATGAAGAAAAGGATTAAGCTTGTAAAACTACACAACATGAAAGCAGACATGATGGTACAAAGTTCAGTCTTGGTTCTCAGATATTTTGATTTCTGTCTTATTGTTATTCTGTCTTCCATCTCTGTAAAACATGGTGACAGATGTTTCTGTGTTTTCATTTCAATTTCAATATCTGGTTATTGCAGAAGGCAAAATGACCGCCATGTTTGTCATGAGGTTATTTGCAAAGTTGCATGTTCAGGGCTCCAAATTGTCAAAGTATATAAAGTTTAATGCTTTTATGAAAGAATAGACACCATTGTCACATATTACTTGGACTAAATCAGATGTTCCAGTCAGCAGGATGATGTCGGTAGTACCTGCCATAAAATGAGTCTTTCGTTACAATCAGAGAAAGTGTGGGGTTTTGTTTAAACAAACTACCTGAAAATAAAGGTTTAGGTATCTTCATCATGTTTAAAATAAACATTTCAATAAAAAGTAATAATTAAACTTTAATTATTGTTTCGAGAGAGTGAACAAACAACGCTCTCCCACGTCAAAGTCCACCACTTTGTTGACCCATCCATCCACCCAGACAACCTCCCTACATGGATGTTGAAGTTTCACAACTAATGTTTTGCCTTTAGGCTTTTAAGGCATTGGACACTTTTGAAAACTCTTTTGCAGGCAGACTTCTACAATTCAAACTGTCAAATATTTTTCATTTTTCTCTGTTGGAGGAGGAGGAGAGGTCTGAACTTCATCCACTGAGTATTTTCACTTTATGGACTTTATGTTGCCTCAAAAGAATCAGAATTTGTGGTGGGTCACCACAAAAGCTATCCAAACTATCTAACTAGAAGTAACTAGAAGAGTTCCGTTACTCTTACAGCAAGCTTTCATGTTGGAGGAGAGTCGTTATATCATCTAAAATAATAGCTCTTACTGTTAAACTGTTCAAACTCACCAATGGAACCACATCCGAGCAGATACTATTAACTGTTACTTAACTGGTCAGACTCAATTATGTCTTAATACACACCTTAAACTCTGTAATAGCTTTAACTAATTCAGCCTGCCTGGGCCTTTGTGGCTCTCAGCGGTCTTGCTGAGTGTTCCAGACAGAGATCCCAGTTCCCTGTGGTTTCTGACTGGATGACCTGGGTCTGCGGAGGCTGGAAGCTGACCAGCAGCTCTGATGGATCAGCTGAGGGTCGACTATAAGGGATCAAACCGTGGCCTCAGGGTTACAAATGAGTCATGATGGTGAGACTGATAGCAAACTCGAATCACATGCATATACACTGTGTTTCACTTTATAGACATGTAAACATGCATATATGCATATATATTAAATATGTATTAAATGTGAACTTGTAAGCAAACAAAACAGAGACGGAACTGGAAGCCCAAGATTGTGCAAGTAGTGGTCTGACAGACACATACAGAGGAGAGGAGTGTGTGTGGGTGTATCAAGAACAAAAGTGGGACTATGTCAGTGTGCGATCCCTGAGGACGGATTAGTGCCTGTCTGACTTTGAAGCTCCCTGTCAGTTCCCACGTTTCCAAGAGTTTGACTACTTCTAAATGTTAGTATCACTTTAGCAAAAACATTTTTCCTGAAACAAACCATCCAAGGATTGAAAAAGATGACAGGATGTGCACATCCAAAATTCATTTCATAGTAATAGATAGAGCACAACTGTAAAATAAAATGAATAAAAGCTTAAAAAATGAGATTGAAAGCTGAAAGAGTTTATAAATTTCATGGTGTTTCAACAGTTCCACATAGTTTGCACATAGTTAAGCCTTTAAAGTATAATAATAAAAAAAAAAACATGCAAAACTGCACAAAACACATTGATACAATAAGATTAGTAAACTTAACTGATCTGAGCTGAGATGTTCAAAAATAATATAATATTAATTGCATCTTTACAGACTCTAATTGCAATTTATTCCACACAGTGAAGAGTATGCCTGAAGAAGACCAACTTTGAATCTGAAAATCCCACCTTTTATTTCCAAAAGTCCATTGAAATGGGCCCAACCACAGACTAATCTTTTCATACTCTGATACAGAACCGGCAGGGGTCATCTCACGAAGGCCTTAACTGTGTGAAGGGGCCAGACTTGGCCTGTGGACCTCACTTTGGCTGGCCCCAGGCTGGAGGATGAGACCTGGGGAGAGTTGAGATGAGGCTGTCACACTTCCTATAGATCAGTCATTATCACTAATCCAGTCACAGCACTGGGATCAGCACCAGGCCCATTCATCTAGAACCGTCATTAAAGAGCTAAATGAGAGCTGCCTCTGCTAATGAGGTAATGAGAATTTCTGTGTGAGTATGTGTGTGTGAGACGGAGACAGTGGAAGAGAGAAACAGACTGAAAGGCAGGAAAGAGAAGCTGCAAGGACGGAGACAAATTTAAAATCCGCGAGAGAGATGAGTTGATGCATAAGAGCAGAGACGGACGGATGACGGACGGACACGCGGACCCATCTGAACCATCTTGGCGTGTGTGTGCGCATCAATTTGCAGCTCTCCCATCAGAGGGGCCTTATCATTCACCCACCTCACCCAGTTATGTTTACCGCTCTCCCTCGCCACACGTAAACAAAAGCCAGAGTTGTACTTGTTCGCGATCGCTCTTTAATTCAACGCAGCCTCGGATGCATGTATGCAGCTGTTTTCTTCTGTTAATTGCAATACCGCCAGGGTAAACATTATTGTCCTCTCAGTTATATTCCAGCCCAAAACAAAGCCCTGCTGAAGCTGTGTGAAGTGGGGATGTCGTGCTTTGCTGTGTGACATAAATCAATTATTTATGCCTATGAAGCTTCAAAATATTTATCTTGCCTCATGGTATACGAGGCCGAGGCCTCCAAAAACAAATAGAGGTTCGTATCAAAGGCACACGGGTGTAAACAGCGGAGTGGAAAGACAATGTACAACCACCCGAGGGAGGTGCTGACGTTCAGTGGGAGAAGTCTGGGGGAAAAGCCTCTCATTGATTGGCAAATGCACATCAAAGAAACTGCACATTAGCCAAAGTCTTACAGGCTCATATGGAGTTCCTGGCACAGACATTACAAGAAAAGCAATAAAAATGATGGTTAAATGTTCATATTACACTTGAGGCTCTATTATTGTGATCAAGTCCTAATTAGATAACGCGAAAACACACAAAGTCGAAGCGTAAACAGGATACGATCACCCAAAACAGGACCACGGTGGTCCGACACGCACATGGCCGCACTAATACCAAAGATGAATGAGATATGTCTCGCGCCCATATGGATCAACTATGTAAACAGTAATAATTCTTTGTAAATATCCAGTTATGGAGCTCGCACACAAATCAAACTGTTTGCAAGCTGCTCAAACAGGAACATGTAGGTGAAAATGGATTCGAAAGGGAAAATGCGGGAATGGAAATGATTATCTTTGCGTAATTATGGGTTTCAGGTGAGGCAGCCAAATCGCTCAGTTAAAGTCAGTTTGATGTATTAGAAATGTATGATATATAAGTCCCTCTCAGGTCAGTGATTAAACCACTAAAAACTCATCTCTGTGTATTAAAATGACATATTAAGACTTTTTTTTCCCAATGAAAAGTACCGTAAAATGACTTAAATGTAACTCTTTACCATTCTGCATGAGAATCTAAGGATTTATTTTTGGAATGTTGCATCTTCAAGGTGAAAATGCTCAGCCTTGGTAATGACTACCTACTTTGCTCATGATATGTCTTCTAGCAAATAAAAAACAGGATATGGACATTTTATTAATGTGAAAAAACTTGAATGACTCTAATACTTGACATATACATATAGATGGATATATATATAAATAAATGCTGACAAAAGATAGCTGTAAATGAACATTATTGGTAGATTGGACAATGCAAAGTTTTAACTGTAATTTATTACAACCCATTGTTTCCAAATCAGCTTTCACAGACTGCGAACACTGTGAAGAGTCACATGAATGTAATAACGTAAAATCTCTGCAAGATATTGTTTCTGTTTCACAAACAATGTCTTATCATCGAAATAACTCACTAATAAATCCCTGGGGGCGAGTAATTAATTCATTGTTTCCACTCAAGCATTGTATTAAGTACAAATTTGATATACTTGTATTGTAAATACATTACTTCTGTTTACTTTTTCTACTTCTCACTTACTACTTGCCCCTTTTAGGGCACTAAATTCAGCTATTAGATGAGTTGCATGAGCTGGAATAAACTTTATGTTGTTGATATTAAAGATTGTACTTACTATTTGTTGTACTATTATTAGAAACAAGTACTTGATGATAGCAGAAACAGTTCCAGTGAATAAGAGCTTTTTAAGATACTATAAGAGTGTTTTTCGTACATGCTTATTATTTGCTTATTTTGCAAAAATCTGATTATTGTAGTGTGTTTTTAATTATGTTTTTATTGCAATTTTTGTTGTCAGTTAACTTGTTTCAGTTAATGCTGCCCACTACAACAGAGGCTTTAACCATATCAATATATTAACACATATTAAATCTCTTAGACATTTCTGAACAATGTGCATGAAAAAAAGGAATCTAAGAGCTGTACCTTTGTACCAGGTGAAGACCACATCCACAATAAGAGGGCCAAAGTCACATGCTATAAAGGAAGTACGTGTTATACATGTTGATTTAGACTCACAGTTTCATGCACATGAGACACACTCCTGCACGTCAGTTGACACAACAGTTACGTTCCTAACACCTCTCAGCTTCACTTCCACCATGCTGATTTGTAAACTACACACACACACACACAACAAGCAGTTAAGCCTCTCCTGGGTCCAGAGGACTTAGTATGTCACACACGATGCTCCTGGGAACACAAACATAGACTGCAGGCGGACGGTTTTATCCTACGCTGCTGAAGTGAGTGGCTCAGGACAAAAGGAGAGTAAACAGAAAACACAAGAAGCCTGTTGAGGGTGTAATGACAATGAGGTCCTCTCAGTCTTTCCCACTTAAGGATCAAACCCACACAGTGTAATGACCTTCTCTCAGGCAGTGATAACACACACGACCACATTAACGTCCCTCTGATCATTGATTAATCCTCTAAAAACCCATCTCTGTGTATCAAAGTTACACATTTAGACATTTTCGATGAAAGTAAGCCTTGAAATGTCTCAGATGTCAGTCGCCACCTCTCTCCACTCATCTCACCAGCTCACCTCCAACTGTGCTTAAACTCTGTAGAACTACTTTAAAGTTGTAATATTTGAGTAACTCAGACATGCATGTTTGAACTAGAAACTAATTCTGAAAAAGAACAATGGCACAGAAGTCCCACCCTTGCAACCTGATGTTCTTGGTTCCTTCGGTTAGTTACATATGAAACTCAGGAAGTCTGAATCTGTTATTTTGAGACTTTGATCATACATGGCAGCTGAAAGTGGAAATGCTAAGTGACAGCATTGACTGCTTAGTTTGCTCATAACGTGTCTTCCAATACATGCTAGCAAAGTTAAAAAATGTTCACCAGAGGGGTTTTTTTTTGTTTGTTTTTTTTTTAAATTAATGTTTTCTAATGCAAACGTAGACCATCCAGGAAACAATCATTTCACCAACTGTGCTTTTCTAGTGAAATATTCCACCTGCAAAATTGATACTGACAAGAAATAAGGATACTGAGGAATCAGACGATGCTTTTGCATATATTGTTGTAACTTGGTGACTGTTTAAGCTGCGTTCACAGGTTTGATTTTTCGCTTTCTGCAGCCTTATTTTGAAACCAGGAATACCTCACTTTAAGTGCATCACATGAAAAGATGCTGCTTTTGGAAATCCAGATGATTTTTTAAAGTGTGCACGTATAGACATCAGCCTCTGTAGTCAGAGAGCACACTTTCAGTCAGAACATATTTGAACATCACAAAACTTTACTATTTATTGTCCGATTCAGTATTAGTTGAACTTAAATTAATAAACTTGTTGTGGTTGCATTCTTGCTGCCTTGCTTACAGTTCAAAATCTTTTTCACACACTTGTCCTTTTGTAAAAGTGGAATTAGAAACTTAGTTTTGCATTTAAGTAGCCAAGAAGTTAGGTTTATCAAAAAGGAATCTGATTTTAATAACGCCAGATATGAGGTTTGGAATGATATTTTAAAGGATTTTTTTTTTCACCATCATAAATGAGTTAATTCTGATTCAATATAAAGACTCTGGATATGGAACATCTAACCCTCCCATCTGCTCTCCAAATAAACTTGCTTTCTTGTCATAATAATGTATTTTTTATAATCATTCACATCATTTACATAAATCAACATTTCAAGTATCCATTCAAGTTAGCGTTTTCTAGCTTTAGGGACACGCTTCCACATTCTTTAGAATAACCAGGCTGGAAAATACAGTATGCAATCACACTGAGCATCAGTGATCATGCACCTCCCTGCTTTCACCTGCCTCCTGTCATCTCACATATCAGTCTGAGCTGGGGGGGGGGACGTGACCCAGGGCCTCATCACCATGGTAAGTGTTTACAAATTGTTTTGGTGCTACTTGTGGGGGTTGCGGGGCGGCAGCAAGCGGTCCAAATGGGCTGCCGTGTGAAGGCTGTTGATCTCTGCACGACACGCCGCCCTTATGGTGTTGCACATGGCCCTCCATTAATAAACAAATGAAGGGCTCACCCTGGAGGTCAGGAGAGCTCAGCTGGCCCATTTGCAGCGACGATCTCCCGGCTCACGGGGATCCAAGATGGCCACCCGCCACGTCTGCCTGTCAGACGGCTGCTAACCTTGTCTTTGGTGATGGGCAGGAGGGCAGGAGAGGAGAAAGAGGAGGGGGTGTAGGGTAGGGACACACAAAGAGGGGGGGGCGCATGAGTCCCCCCCCCCCACCATCTCCCTCCCCTCCGCTGATTAGTGTGAGTGACAAAGTGGTGCAGAGAGTCCACTCAGGCCTTCATAATAAATCTATCAGGGAGTAATAGAATTCCATCAATCCTTGCTCCTCAGTCTTTCTGCCCTCCCTCCTGCTCCCCACCCCTTGGGGGGTCACCGTGTCTGTGTGGTGGTGGTGGGAATGTGAGCAGGGAGGGGGGGTACAATCCTCTGGGATTGTACAACTGTTATTATTCAATTACGCTCCCTTTTCTTCTCAGTTAAAAGACCATGATATCATTATCACTTAATGAATATATATAATTGGATCTTGGCCGCCGCTTCCCCCTGGTCTGATGAATACCACTCACTATTCATTCGGGCCTCGCTCATCCTCCTCAGCCCTGCCTCCATTACAGCAGGCTGTGGAGCTGGAGATGATGATGATGATGATGATGATGATCATCATCATCATCATCATCATCATCATCATGCTGTCAACAGAGGGAAATTGAAATTATCTCTGTGTTCCTTCAGTGTTTAAATGTTTAAATGAAAAGTATATTAAAAATGAAACTTGGGAATTTCTGAACAAGTTGTGCAGTCAGTTTTTAATTATTTTCAGCGATGGAGCGTTGGAGAAAAAATACAAATAGATCAGATGTGAAAATGGCATTACAGGTGAATCAATAGAAATGAGACAGAGACTGGATTCAGGCTTCTTTGCACTCCAAGCACCGCCAAACTAATTTTAACTTAATGAACAGGGATTTTATTGCTCAAACAATACCTGCATTCTACATGCGATTATTGCAATTTCCATGTTTTGTTTAATAACCCCATGACAATTTACAGTGCAATCGTTTGCAGAAACTCATTAAGTCCACTGATAGTATCTGGATTTCATCTCCATGATGACTGCACATGAAGAACTTGTTTGTAAAAATCCTGCAACATTAACACAGACTAGATGGAGAGGTTTCTAGAATAGCGAAACTATCATGGATCGTTCCTATTTAAATATGTCTCCTGGTTGAGTGTGGATAAACTCCCAGAGGGCATTAAGAGAAGAGGGGGGGGGGGACCTTGATAGCTGCAGTCTTGACAGTCATGGCCATCAATACCTTCTCAATCTGCCAGGAAACAATGAGAGAAGGGGATAAAGATGGTGATGAGCAACACTAAAAACATTGATTTAGCATTTGTCCACTTCATTTGAAGCGAGACAAGAGGGCGACAGGGACTGGAGGGTTCGCGGGTCTTTGAAGAGGCCAAATCGGGGGAGTGTTTAGCCTCCTCCCATTCAGATGTCGCTCTCTTGTTGGAAACCAAAAGCAAGCGTTCCTCCCCTCCGCATTGTTGAGGGTAAATGTGGCATGGCGGGGGCCGAGCATGTCTGTGTAAATCAGACACGGGGGAGTGTGCGAGGCGGTGGGAGTGTGTGCATGTGTGTGCCGCCGCGCTGAAGGAGGCCTGCGCGTTTCGTGGATGGATACGGGGCGTACATCGTCATTAATCCTGCTTAAAGAAGACAGTGTTGGCAGAGTGGCAGCACCCCAATCCAGCTGCTCCCCCCACAGAGACACTTCAGACACCCTATCCGACTCCTCCCCACCTCCCATCTTCCCACCCGTCACCCGCTCATTCAACCCGCCGCCTCACCCCTTCGCCCCCGTCGACTCAGCCTACTCCACCTTCGCTCACGGGCCCCAATTTTCCATCACTTTCCAACCCCCCCCCCTGTCACACCGCCCAAAACCCCGAACCCCACTCTCACTCACTCACCCATCCCTGCCATACATCACTCCAAATTAAATTTACATTAGGCCCTCCTCTATCAAAGAAGCCAAAAGAGAAGCAGAGAGGGAATGAGATCGAGGGGCTGACATCATTACCCGGCAGCAGAGCACATGACCGTCATCTATTAAACCCTTTTATACACATGTCTCAGGATTTTACCAAAGTTCATGCATACCTAAGTGCAAGTTTGTGTTAAAAATTAAACGCTCTTTTAGGAGGACAAAGGAGTTTCTGAACTGTTGACTTTGAGAGGGGCTTTATTACCCCTAACCATGGATGTCTGGCATCGCTATAGACAGCCCCCCATCCCTTCCTCTCTCCACTCACTTTTTTTCTGTTCTTCTTACCTCTGGCTCCCGCTGCCTCCTCTCCCGTCATTAGGTACCATCGGATTGACTGTATTTTACTGAAAGTTTTTCTTCTGCAGTAAAATACCTGCTCTGCATCACAGGATCGCAGTCGCTCAGACATGTTCATGGCTTCCATGATGCAAAATTACAGTCAGCTTGAGTCAGGCCCTCTGCACTGTGATGCACTGCGGGGGTTTTTGTTCCATTCTTTGGAGATATTCTTTAATCCAGTGTAATGTTCAAAAAGAAATCACAAATGGCATGAAAATATGGTGCCTGCTGAGCATTCTGAGCATGATCCATAATTGCTTCCACCGCAGGGACCTTCCCTGGGGACTAAGAAACTTTTGAGTGAATTGGTTCCTCTACCTGCATTTTTCAGGATCTAAATGAAGCCCCACGGAAATTATTTTTAATCCTCAAAAAGTTCCGGCGATAGTCATTTCTGAAGGTCTTTCAGGGTGGGGCCTGTAGCTCTGAGTGTTGCTGCTAGGTCAAGGATGCTCATTTTTTTCCTCAGAAAAACTTTAAAAACTGCAACTTCAAAAGAGTTTGCTTTGTTTTTGTCTGAAGTTCTACATGGAGGTACAGAAGAAATCCTGTGATAGACAAAGTCTTTTGAAAGAAATCCAGCAATTTGAGATGATGTTCCCCAGTGAGTTACATTTTTGTCCAGTTTGCTGTCGTTTCGTATCGTTGCATGCCAAAATGATGCAGCAAAACAGCTGCTGCTTTTTTGAAACATCCGCTGATTAATTTGTCTAATCTTTGTGGGACTTCAGGATGAAAACAGAGCTAATAAAGGGCTGAAAGAATCGTTAGTATCTTGGAAATTTAAGGGCATTAGAGCCTTTGCTTTGAAATGTCCCATGGTTCAGTCCTATTCGAAGATCTATACATCTCCCTCTAGGGATTTTTTGACCTTAAGAAACAGAATAATGGCAGCATAAGGATATTTAATTTTATGTGCTGCAGTGTTGTGTTGCCATCACACCATCGCATCACACACTGCATTTCATTTGCGATGTTGCTCTGATGTGTTTCATGCCGTATCGCATGATGCCATTTCGTGTTGTCTGCCTTGTCACGTCCCATTGTGTCAGACTGTGTCGCACTTTGTCATGTTGCATTACTGCAGCATGTCGCGTTGTGCTCTCTCGTCTCAGTCTATATCAGTGATGTATTAGGACAGAGTGTTACCTCCCCTCACCGTTGGGGATATATTTGCATTGGAGCGTCTGAAAGCAGCTGGAGTGAACCAGCTCAGTAAAGCCACCTGAGTGCTGAGCGCTTACTCTTTAATTGCTTCATTATCGTCTGTGCTAATCCCTCTCCAATTTCGACACTCTCATTTTCCACACTAATTTGTCCCGGTCCCTCTCCAGCTCTCTCCTCTTACAGTCCGCGCTGCTATGGCACCTATTTGCTTTCCAAGGCAATGATAACAATTAATGCAGCAGTTGGCGGAGCTTGTTTCATATAAACCCGTTTTAGCCGACTAAACAAGAGGCTGCTGATAAACAGACTCTGGAGCCAAGGCGCAGAGCTTCACAGCACCATTTGTCTCTCTAATTATGCTTTAATTACAACTGTGTATGCTAATACACTAAACATTTGCATAGAACATTCACACAACTTTCTGCTTTCTCTTCAGGAGTGCTGCAGAAGGAGGAGAGAACAACAGCACCAGGGTTTATTGAAGGAGGCCTGCACTGTGTTAAATTACATATGGGAATTGTTTAGAATTAAAAACAATGCCACAGTTGTCTCTGACTAACTGTTTATTTTATATTGTTAGGTAACAGTAAACAAAGTCTGAGTGATTATAGAATTAGGTGGCAATTCATTTCTGAACTGCAAAATTGCATTACATTTTACAGTAATAAAAATCCATTTAAATGCTTCTGACGAAGGTACATGATGATGCTTTTTCAAATTATTCTCTCCGCATTAAAATCCCCCTGCAGCAGGATTGCTCTCCACTTTTTCAAAAATACAAAACAATCATGTGGGCAAATAGCCCTATAGTTGAGCCGGATTTACAAAACTTGAGGCAAAGAGTAAACTTTGGTTTGTGGGAGTTCACTAACAGAAAGCAGACCCAGTTCTAAGCAGGTGTGTCATACATGATCTGGTTTTGTACCTTTACTATATTCTTCAGCGATGATAGCAGCAGGGAATGTGTTTTTACTGAAAAGGTTAAGATGACTGTGTGTTGTTCTCACTTGGAATCGTTTCTAGTGGCCTAAGAAACTCACTGAAGAACACACAAGCAGCCAGTCACAGTTCTTGCAGTCTGCATGCACTATTTCAGTAGCTGCAGTAGCTCAGACTTGCTCTATTGAGAAGGTGACTATCAGCTGCTCCGTACCTTTACATCCTATGCATGTGGCTTTGCAGGCACAGTGTAACGCTTAAATGCAGAAGTACAATAAATTCATTTAAGGTTTCAGTATGCGTCAAACAACATGTTATACAAGCTTCTAAAACAGAAAATCTGGCTAGAAATGTGTAAAGGTCAGAGAGGTACGCATAGTTGAGGTTTTACTACGACTAATACAACTATTTCCATGTTTTTAAGGAGTCACTATATACAGTGGGCTGCAAGGTGGCTCGGTGGTTAGCAGCTAGAAGATCCCCGGTTCGCATCCCGGTGAAGATCATTCTGCATGGAGTTTGCATGTTCTCCCCGTGGAGCGTGGGTTCTCTCCAGGTTCTCCGGCTTCCTCCCACACAGTCCAAAAACATGTTGAGGTTAATTGGTGATTCTAAATTGTCCATAGGTGTGAATGTGAGTATGCTTGGTTGTCTGTCTCTAAGTGTAGCCCTGTGATAGACTGGTGACCTGTCCAGGGTGTCCCCTGCCTTCACCCTGAGTCAGCTGGGATAGACTCCAGCCCGTCACAACCCAAGTGAGGATTAAGCGGTGTATAGATAATGGATGGATGGATTTCTATTTGCTAAACGTCAGAATAATGAGGGAGAGAACTTTTAGAGAATTGTTTACTACTTTCTTCAAGGTCAGACACATATAGAAATCTTTGTGTATGTAAACTTCTGACTTTGAAGAAAATAATTAAAATTCTCAAAAAAATTCTCTCTCTCATTATTCTGGCATTTAGCAAATAGAAATAATTTTGGTAATCCTAACTGAGCTAGAAGGAGAAAATTTTAGTCTGACTTAATGCCAGACAGTGAGAAATAAAAGGTTTTATATGTTTTTATACAGTGTATGTCAACTTCTGGCTTCAACTGCATAGAATAGAATAGAATAGAATAGAATAGAATAGAATAGAATAGAATAGAATAGAATAGAATAGAACATACTTTATTCATCCCAGACCTGGGAAATTATTGTAAACAGCAGCATCTAAAAACATAGAAGAAAGTACAAGAAAATAACAATAATTAAGTAATATGCATCCCCGGTGTCCGCACACAGCAGGTCCAAGGCCCCACCGTCTCCAGTTTGGGGAGAGCGGTAGAGAGCGACGTATAATTAAAGTCTCCTGAGATGACGATCAGAGACTGAGGGTGTGATGTTTGCAGCTGGGACACTGAACTATGGATGAGTTCACAGGCTGCAGCAGCATCATATGTGCACTCTTGTTCTCTCATTCAGTCAGTGTTTCAAATGTATTTTTTGAAACCATAGCTGACGAAACATTTTGACAGTAATATCAGTGTAGGAGCCGCTCATAGACTGTATATAAGGATGGATAAACCCTACGTGCATCACCCATGAACCTGAACAGCATTTCTGAAGCTCGCTGGTGGCTCCAAACATTGCCATGTAACTCCTGGCTAATCCGAAAATGAGCAAAGAGGTAAAACGTGGGTCAAGGTGAGGAGGACCTTACAAACATCTTGGGGCCATCAGTTGTCCTGTGACATTATCCACCAGGTCACTCAAAGTTGCCACCTTTGAGTCTTAATTATGCATAACTTGATCCCTTCATACAATTCAAACGCAGGGGGTATATAAAAATTCATCCTTGTACAAATGTCTTGAACAGGAAAGGTAGCTGTAGAGATTAAAAATGTTTTTGTACTAGGCTGTAAACATGATTATTTCTACTGTGAATTGATTGTTTTACCATGGAGTGCTATCGGGATTGACTCACTTTAGCCTTTGGTGGTCATTTGAGGAACTGCAGTTTTTGGCACTTGTCACACCGTGTCGTCACATTTCCTGAGTAGATGTTGTCTGTTCTGTCATCATGGAAAATTCTGATGCTCAGATTTTAGACTCCTTACCCATGTTGGCTTAACATCACCTATTAAACCCACAAGCTGATGCTAATCCTGTGATTTGATTGAAAGATCCAGGACATCTGCTAAACGGACCTTGAGGTGGGACTGTTTGGTGTTTGTACACTTCATGATCTCCGTCTTTCTCCAGCAACTACTGTTATGAAAGGGGACGTATAATAAAAGTTTCCTTGCAGTCTTCCTCATTTTCTGAAATATTATCTATTCTGTTCTATTCTTTGCTTCTGACTGCATTCTCCACACTCGGTGTAACAGGGAGGCGTTCGGCTAAACATCTAACTTAACTACATGCCATTGAGTCATTAACATACAAATGACTGCAGTTATCCTGTGATCGGGGGCCCCCAAATGCCACCAAATGCTAAGGAACCACCATTAACAGATAAGTAACCTAGCCAGCCCTAGTAAGTAATTTCTCACCACGCCATTTTGGCTAAAATTAAGGCATTTAATTGCCCATTAGGAGATAGGCCCCTGACAGTTAAGGTTAGTGGTAAAGGTGAGGATAATGATGGCGGTAGATGAGTGTAAAATGAGGCTTTACACTGACGGGAAACACACATATTCAATTGCTGTAGTGATAAATACAACACATAGCCCATTCTTTTGTAATTGGGGTGGTGATCCTTCTCTATAGGATGATCTCATAGCCGGCCGGTGACTCAGTCCACCATCAGCAACAGTCATATGATTGTTTCTTTCACTGTATCTGGGTAGAAAAATGCAAAAAACATACATGACGGGTATGTGGCTCATACTTTACAGGAAATAAGTGATGATTTCATCCCTGAATGGTTTCCATTTTTAGTTTCACATTTAGTATTCAGTTCAAGACTCCAAATTAATTCCTTTCCACGAAACGGAGAAACAATTTTTACCTCAATGATAGCACACCGGTCGTCTTTATATGTAGACTGAGAAAATAATCACATTGCAAAGCATCTTTAGTTGATGTACTGGAGATTTCAGTCATTTCACACAGTCTTCCTCAGCAGATGGAGTTTTCCCACTTCAAGATGTTCATATTCTAAGTCTCTTAAGGGGCTTTTCTAGGTTTGCTTAAAGGTTGAGATCAGATGTTTCCTTTTTAAATGCAAGCTCAATCTTCTGAGGAAGATGTGTTATATATTGGAAGCTGCAGAACAGCTACTTAAAAAAGTGTAGTGAGGGTAATGAGAGAACATTTGTGTTTCTGACATGTCATAGCAATATAGATGGCATTTCTAGTATTGCAACACATCCTTTGATCATGTATTTAATCAAATTACATAAAGCATAAACACATAGTTACTTACTGGAAGACATCCTCATTAAAACCGTTAGAGAACAAACGCTTTGTGCATCACAATTTAAAGCTGATTTACTGTCAAGTTCAACATGCACTGTCAACAGCAAAGTGTCTTTAAGCTATTTAGTTCATTAGTGTCGATATTTGTGCAGTAAATCTGAAATTATGAATGTACGTTTGGCCAAACTGCCCACTAAAACTGGATTATTCTCAGAATAGTCCAAATTTTATGAAAATCTGTTCAAAATCAGCCTAATGAACTGTGTTTTATTAAACTATATTTCGACACAACACTCAGTCTCTTCTTACAGTTGGATCAATATATCTCTGAGTGACCCAACCCCTCTGCCCGTCCAAGCAGGAAATCTAACAGCCGTGAAGTATTTCATCTGGACCGAGCCGTAACCTTTGACCCTGAGTGCAGCGAAGGCCTTTTCACTCCTCAGAGCTCAGAGCTCCAGAGCAGTAAACACTGACTGGAAGTTGGTGCACACTTGTCATAATGTTGGTGGCAGCTGACACCTACGCTCTTTCCCTCTTGGTGTTGTGCACATTGCTTGTTGTCTTAAAGGCTCTAACTTGCAGCTGTTTGGGGGAAATTTGGCAGATTTAAGCACATTTTAAGATAGCCAGTCAGTTCATGCTTGGTGCATGGTGTAAATTTGGTCTCCTGCCAACGTCTGTGATTGTCCAGGAGGAGCCATCTGATGGTCCATGGACTGTACGCTGCCCCAGGAAAACAAAATAAAGGACTTTTGTGGGGTATTATTGCACAAGAAGACTCACGTTACCATTAAAGTAGCTGCACAAAGTCACAGCCTTTCAGAAGCATCCATGGGAGTCCTGTGTGTTTGTCTGTGTTTATTGTGAAGGACAATGTGATGTATCTATGTAGCAGACCTACATGTTCCTATTGTAGTTTGAATGAAACCACACGTCAGTTGTATTTATTCAAAGTCTGAGTTTATTCTGTAGCCTGACGTCTATAAGATTTGTTATCGATGACAAAACCTGAAAGGGATACTCATCAGATGACAGGAGAACAAAAGAGGCAAGCAAGTAATGTTTTGGCAAATAATAAAAGATTTTACAGGTTAATGTGTCAAAGCAGACATTTATGCTTATACTTTGTCTCCTCTTAAAGATGTGAGTAAAGTTTTAAATTCTGGAAAATAGATTTCTATGTAATCATAACCAAAACTTCACCTTCATCTTAATTAAACCGTTTTAGTTTCCAAACCTTAAGCTAAACCTAATCTAAGATAATTCAAATTAAAGTAAAAAAGCAATTCAGAGAAGTCATTAGAATAAAAGTAGAATAAAACTCAGGGGAAATGATATAATCATCCTGAACTATAAATGTAAATGATTCCTCTGTAGCTGCAGCAGCACAGCAATCATTAAAGCTGGTCCTCGATTTTGGCTTCATCTCTCGGTTCTGTCATCAAAATTGAGATAGCAACACTGAGGAGGACAAGAGAATCAACACTGAAAACAGAACTAATAATATTTCCCTCTCACATCATCTATCTGACAGAAGGCAGCAAAAGAAAAAGGAGAAAAGGGAGAGAAAATAGGAAAAAAAAAATTTCGACCTGCCCGCCAATCTTTCATTCGCTCTGCGCTCATCCATCCTGGATGCACCTCTTAATTTGGTCCTGCCACAGACTGGGCAACAGAGACCTTCAGCCATTGGAAAACAAATGATCTGGCCAGGGAGGGGCAACAACTCACAGCCGGCGGTGCAACACTACTCAGCTGCTGGGGTTTACTTTGTATTACAGGAGCAGGTTTGAAACCTTTGGGCAGCCCTGTTTTCAAGAGACTCCGTCTGATGATCCAAGACCAGTTGTCTGGAACATTTTGTAATCCATCAAAAGACCACCCAAACAAAAACAACAACAAAAAAAAACATTAAGCTATTAGATCATATCGTTTTTACAGACCAGCCAAGTCTTACATTGATTCACTCAAATCTGAAAGAAACTGGCAGCTTTATGTTTTCACAGTAGTAGAAATTTTGAAACAACAGATTGCTGATTTTGAAGGAAATGAATTGCAGATTTTGTACGCTAAAGTTAGCTGCCGTTAGCACCAAGAGTCAGAAATGTTTTCTCCAAATCACTATTTCCAGCTGACTTATTTATCATAAGATTCTTTTGAAACTGGTGTTGGATAATTATTTGATGGCAACATACACGCAGTCATGCCAAAAGAAATGCATTTCATTTCTTTTGTTTTGTTTTTTTATTGTTGGTTAGTCTGAACAGTTTAAGTATAATGGGATTTCATTCTTACCATGTTTGGCCACTTTTCTTACACATTTGAACAAGCAACACAGAGATTTAACATGAAAAATCTTTGACATGACAAGTGCAAACAGGCCTAACAAGCTGCATTAACCACAGCTTAAACTTGAAGAGCTTTAAAGTACAACAACCACTGAGAGCTGCTACATGCGGGCTGCAAAAAAAAAGAAAATCTGGTCTGCTGTTGGTTTTTTAACAAATTTCTGTGGATAAACACACCTTTATATGTTTTATGGATAAAATAAGTCCTGTTAAATTTTCTTGTAAAGAAATTGAAGTACATTTTGGAAAAATTGAATTGCAAATCTCCAGTGTTGTGTTAAAACGACAAACAGAGGTTCTCAGGTGAGTCTTTGAATGGCTACAGCTGTCAACTAAATCATTAAGAATGGATGATAAAAAAAAATTAAAGAAGGACTAAGTTGTGGGGCTGCAAGGTGGCTCGGTGGCTTGCACCGTTGCCTCGTAGCTAGAAGATCCCTGCTTCACGTTAGGACGCCTGGGATCTTTCTACGTGGGGTTTGCATGTTCTCCCCGTGCAGAGTGGGTTCTCTCAAAACATGTTGAGGTTAGTTGGTGATTCTAAATTGTCCGTAGGTGTGAATGTGAGTGTGCTTGGTTGTCTGTCTCTAAGTGTAGCCCTGTGATAGACTGGTGACCTGTCCAGGGTGTCCCCTGCCTTCACCCTAAGTCAGCTGGGATAGACTCCAGGCCCCCATGAACCCTAGTGAGGATTAACTGGTGTAAAGATAATGGATGAACTAAGTTGTGGCAAATCGTGCATGTTTTGACTGATGACACAGACTGACACACACACAAAGAAAAGAGAGGAGAAAGGCGGCAGTCAAATCTCCTTACAGTAACTTCTGTGTATTGTCGTGAAGAGCAGGGTGGCCACATGGTGACATTTGTGACTCTATCGATGTCAGCCTAATTTTACTGCGAAACCAGAAGCCCCGTCTCATCCTCATGTGAGAGTTGAGTAAGAGGCCTAGAATACACTGGGGAGATGATACCATACACACAGACACACACACACACACACACACGCTATGCAAAGAGGAAAATAAAAAAAACCCCGATGCTTGCGTGGCGTAAAGGGATAAGTCTGACAGTTCACACAAGGTGCAGAAGAATAGTAAAGACACGGTGTGCAAACACACATCATGACAGATATACCTCCTGGGGTTACAGTGGCGTAGATCGTGACATACACCAGACGGATACAAGCACAGGGTGAACTTTGTGACTCTGAGGGATCCTGGGACAGATGCCAACTGAATGGACCATGTCAGTGTGACCAGTGTGAAGACATATGAGTCCCCAGTGGATACAGTAAGTGAACGGGGCATTAGTGTTGACACAAGGTGGCAGCTACCGTAGGCGTCCCTCAGTTCTGAATCTATTCTGTGGAAGTGTCGCTCAGATAATTCTAGCTTTGAATGGCACAGCAGTCCGACAAACCTCTAAAAGTTGTGACAGAAAAGAGGATCGGTGTGGTAGCTTGAAGTTGTTTTTGTATTTGTCATAGCCTCATTAGCGGCATGGCTACAGAGGTGGCGTTGTAAAGTATACACAAAAGCAGTGAGGACGCCAATGTCCTCAACTTTGTAATCATTCAAAATCACTTCTCAATAACTGCATTACTTCTAAGCTGACAAGTAGAGCATTATCTGATATGAACAATCAAAAACAAATACTACAGACTATATTGAAATCACAGGTTCCAGAAGTTCCAGAAGTAGAATCTCAATGCAACAAAAGTGAATACACCTGTAGTCACTGACACAAAAGTTAGAAAACCTCTGATCACTGAACCAAAATCGAGTGCACCTGGAATTTCCAATAAGCCTTAATTGCATTAACATGATTATAAAATGACCTGTGAATGCCAGAACCAAACTTGGACCTATGGGCCATGTCTAGCTGCATGTCTGCATCATGGCTCCACGTGGAAAAGAATTGTCAGAGAACCTGAAAAAACTGAATGTCAGACTTCACAAAGATGGGAAAGGATACAAGAAGATTAGTGACCAAGTAAAAATCAGTCAAAAAGCAGTTACTGTGGTAATCAGGACGTATAGATCAAGACATAGTACCGCTAATCAGAGCTGCTTTGGTCAACCTCCTAAACTGACACCGCAGACAGCGCGCTATTTGTACATTCTAGATCTGACTAGATTCCAAGTGCTTCAGATTTAGCAGGGGTTGTCAGTGGAAATCATAGTTTTATTAACAGCTCAGACAGTGTGACGGACATCAACGTCTATGGACGACATCCAAGAGAAAAACCCCAAAACTGAAGGATTATGTTTTGCCGAAAAACATTAAAAGAATCCTGATGAATACTGGGAACACATTCTTTGGTCAGATGAGTCCAAAGTAAATTCGTTTACTTCGTTCGTTTACGAGTCTGCGCTGTTGAAAATCAAGCATTCATCTGAACAATCACACTTAAAGACATGAGAAAAAGTCAAATGGAACATGACGGAAGGGGACATGATCCAATTTAGATGAAAGAATAATGGATAAATTGTTTCGTAATAGGGGCTGCAGGGTGATGCGGTGGTTGGCATCGTGGCCTCGCAGCAGGAAGGTAACCAGTTCACAACCGGGATCTTTCTGTGTGGAGTTTGCATGTTCTCCCCGTGGAGCGTGGGCTCTCCCTGTGGGTTCTCCGACTTCCTCCCACAAGGTCCAAAAGCATATTGAGGTTAATTGGTGATTCTAAATTGTCTGTAGGTGTGAATGTGATCGTGCTTGGTTGTCTGTCTCTAAGTGTAGCCCTGTGATAGACTGGTGACCTGTCCAGGGTGTCGGCTGCCTTCACCTCAAGTCAGCTGGGATAGACTCCAGCCCCCCGTGACTAGTGAGGATTAAGCGGTGTATAGATAATGGATGGATGGATGTTTTGTAATAAATGAAAAAGGAGAGCTTGGGTCCTTTCTCACCTCCACACAGCTGGCCAGTCACAACAGGAAGTGGGTGTGCATGTTGGATTGTTGTGACAGAGTTGCATACATAGATGCATACAGAGGCCTCTTATCTCACACTGTGGACTTACAGGGGAAGAGAAGTCCCAATGCTATCAGAACAACCAACAACCAGTTCAGACAACGTACTAATCTGGTCTAACAACAGCTATAAAGAGATGTTATGTCATTACCTCTCATCTCCTTACTGGTAAATTATAATTTTGTTCTGATGAAGACATTTTAAAACTCCTAATTAAATTGGATTGAACTTGAACTGTGTTTTAGACCGGCTACATAAACTGCTTTGGTCAAAAAAATAAGGTGGAAGCACAGCATAGAGAAATAAAACTGCCTTCTGAAACCGCTTTTGTAGCCTCCAACAGTTCTTATTTGATTCCTCTATGTTTAGCCCAAGCCAGTGTAATTACATTTACTCCGCCGCTTGGTCAGTGATAAATAAGTTGAGTCCTAAATTTAATGAATTATTGTAAAATGCCACTGATCTACAAACACAACAGGCCGCTCATCATGTGAGATGATAATAGTTGGCCACAGCGGCTCACCTGCTGCTGCTGCTACTAAGATAATTAGATTGTATTAGAGTTGTGTTTGGACTGCAGCAGTGGCATAAAGCGGAATTCCTGTCAGATGACTCGAATTTGAGGCAAATACAATTTAAGAGGACTGGAAGTGCCTTTGAAATAAATCAAATGTTTACAGAGTGATTAATGTGCTAAATTGAGGGGAATCTCGAGACAATAACCGAGGGTCAGTCTGAGCACACTGGGTTCACTGTACACGGCTCTGTGAAGGTTTGTAAGGTGGCCTGGCCATGTTTGTTGTGGATAAATAAATAGCATTCAAGTCTCTGCGTGCAAGCTGCGAACTGTACGTTCAGTCTCTCTTTATAGCGCTTTGTGATTCTGAGTATTTGATTATCTGATCGCCATCTTAATGCAATACATGGGGGAAAAAATGCAAACGCAGACGACACAAGCAGCTGCAGAAACATGATGTTCATTTAGACAACAAACAATGCTGCAAAGTCAAACAGAACAAGTTTCTCACTTACAGTCCAGCAGCTAGTTATGCATTATAAGAATTTAATACCAGATTCCAAAAATGTGTTCGGCTCAGGTTTGCATTGTACTGCACATGTGCATCTGCTGCTGACCCCCGTCTGCACATTCTGTCTGTAGACTGTCGCATTATGAGCAGAGGCCACTGGGACAAATGGGCAGCAAGGTGGAGTGTTGGCATTTCATCAAGCTCTCTTCATACATTCATGCACATGAGTTGTTACAATGGTTGTGAATATCTTGTGTTTTTGTCCACTTTGTGTGTTTGTGTTTTGTCTATTTGGATGTGTACAAGCTCCAGTGCATGTATTGAGTTCACGATCTTAAAAATTTGCTTGAGGTTGACATGCTTATTTGGTTTTATAATTCATACTTACAGTGCCTATGAAACATACTCACCTCTAATGGAGGTTCATAATTATGCTATCTCTTATTTCATGTTTCTTTTTTTATTAAATGATTGACATTACTTCGTAGAAATCTGTTTATATTTTGACATTAAAGGATCTTTTTGGGGGTATATTCAAAAAGGAGCTGCAAGGTTGCTCGTTGGTTTGCACCATCGCCTCATAGCTGGAAGATCTTCGGCTCATGTCTCGGTTAGGACGCCCAGGATCTGTCTGTGTGGAGTTTGCATGTTCTCCCCGTGCAGCGTGGGTTCTCTCCGGGTTCTCCTGCTTCCTCCCACAGTTCAAAAACATGTTGAGGTGCTAATTGGTGATGTCTATAGGTGTGAATGTGAGTGTGCTTGGTTGTCTGTCTCTAAGTGTAGCCCTGTGATAGACTGGTGACCTGTCCAGGGTGTCCCCTGCCTTCACCCTGAGTCAGCTGGGATAGACTCCAGCCCCCCGCGGGGGATTGATAATCCAACCATTTGGTGCATGTAAAGTATTATGTAAAGGAGTGAGACAAGAACATTTGCAGGACACCTCATTTCTTTTAAGCACAATATTCTCCTGTGTGTTCAAAAAGCTTTAAACATCAATTTATTGCACATCTCGGTTTGTTTTTGAGTCTTTTTAACTTTGACAAAACTGCATTTTCACATGATTAATACATCTAAACTGTTGTGAATACTGTAGAGTGAGCAGGACAGCGTAAATCATTAACGTGGTTATGAACTGATAAGTTCAACCATGGTGAGCTGGTGCAGAGATGAGACAGCAGATATGAGATGAAAAAATAAATAAATAAATAAAACTATTCACAAGAAATATGAACAAAAAAGAAATAAGCTCATGTTCTATTCCAAAACAGAACTGATGAATTATCCACAGGACCGCTGGTTGTCTTGAATCAGATTTTCTTCCTCTTTGTTAATTGTTAGCTGTGGATAGAGAGCTCTCTTAGCTTCCCTCTATTTCTATTCAGTTGACATTCCTGATGGGGAAAATCCAGAATTCCTAATGAAGTGCAAAACATTACATATGCAAGGAGAAATTTTGGATTGCTCGCAGCTACAGTTTCACGATGTTCCGCGCTGCATGAATCTGCGCCGACAACCCTAATGCCAAAGGAGCATGGAACAGAAATGACATATGCTGCAAAACTTGAAATGTATGTAACTTCCTCAATATTATCCTTGACTGGCCTGCTTTGTTTCGAATGTGTGTCCAAACCATGTACACAGATGAATGACCCAGCAAAGGAATTCCTGCTGCAGCTCAATGAAATGGCTTATGCGGGGCAAATTTAATATGTGGTTTTGCCCAGACAATACGGGGGTTTGAGCAGATCTGCCATGCCCTGGAGCTGGGTGATGGAGAAGAGCAACACAGAAGAGAATGGGGCCTTTGTAAGCCTCACAAAGTTTGAAGGCCCCTTGCAGGATGCAGCACAACCTGACCCAGGAGGACAAGTCCCTGCAGGGGAAATAAATTGATTAATCATTACAAAAGTGCAACAAATTCTTAATAACGAATGCACAGAAGAAGTGCAAACTGAAGAGTAAGAGTAGCACTGCAGGTGATGACAGATAGAGCGTCTATGTGAGGATGCTTTGAGAGTGGCTCATGTCAGTTCTCAGCCACAAAGATGTATGAAATAAGAGGACTTTACACATATACGCTCCTGCGTATCATCATTATTATTTCATGTCCATGATATTATATTTTACAGCTGGATAGAGAGATGAAGGTCGTTTGTCATTTCTGCTGTGGCAGCACAATGAAGTTAAAGATGCTGCAGCAGAGACTCCACCTGGGTGAAATAAAACAACGAGATGGTTCATAATCTTCATTCTAATCAAACATCTGTGATGGAGAAGCACTTTCAAACACAAATCATTTCCCCCCTTTGAGCTCATAACACAGCATGGACAGACATGCAAAAGGTTGTCGGAATGACCTGAAAGCTTTAAACAAGAGCAGTCATTGCTGGAATAGGCTTTCATCAAGGCGTCCCGGTGGTGGAGAGTTTTGAATGGCCAAAAAAGTACAGCAAATAAGATTAACCTCCCCTTTGAAATATAGGTTAATGATATGTTTGTATCTCTGGCGTTTGGCTCGGTCCTCTACCTCAGTTTTCATCACCGAGCCATCTGAGGAAGTCGTTGATGCCGGCACAGAATAACCAGCCAATTCCCTGATTGCATTTTAGCACATTAAGCTCTTTTGTAAACATTTGATAGCAGTCAAAGTAGGCGTAAGGCTTTTCCAAATGACATTAGCCCCCCTAACACAAGTCATCTGACAGGAATACCTCTAATTTCTAGTGTAGATTGTTTTCATGCAGAATTCTAACATGATAATTGAATTTGCTGTTCTGAGCTGTTTTTTCAAGTCCAGTCACATGGCCCCATTAGTCATTTAGCTTCTCCTTTGGTTCTTAAGTTGTGACATTATAGGCCAAGAAGAAGTCGGCCAAATAACTATCAACTGCAGCGCTTTGATGATTTTGTATCATGTTTAAATGATACAATTGACTTGATTCTCCACGTGTTCCTTCAGTAAATCAGAGGCTGCTGGCTGGAAAAAGTCTGAAACTTGCTGTTTTTGTTTACAATCAGAAGTAGAAAGAAGCAAAAATTAAAAGCTTGCCCCGAGGCCTATTTGATTATTTTCATTATTGTTGTAACGCATGAATACTTTCCAAAGCTTCGCTGGTCCTTTTTTTTTTCTTCTGTTTTTGAAGCAGTTTCATCAAACTGGGTTGGAATCTGGTGACTGTGAGGGCTATAGCAGTTCATTCAAACAACCGCAATCACTGATTTTAAGCCTATTTAAAGTTAAGTCTAGACTGATTTATGCCAACTTTTGATTGATAAGGATATTTTTCGTTTGATATGTTTCTGGAATGACACAAACAAGAGAAAGATAAGAGACATGAGAGCTGTTCATGATAGATTTTAATCTCTATGATATATATGTATCTTATTTTTAATGTTTTTACTAAATATATAATGTCCAAAATGATTTAGATCTCCAGCTCTTTGAGATTAAAGGCTTCCTTGCATCACTCCTGTCTTCCGAGTCCTTCACAGATTCTTAAAAGGATTCAGGTCTGGACTCTAAAATGTTCATATTGTTTTATTTTAACCATTTCATTAACACTTTGACTGTATGTCTCAGATCATTGTCTGAAGGTCCGATGTTGCCCAAGGACAAATGTTTTGTATACTGCTTCATGTTTTCCTCCAGAATCTTAATATGGTCCACTTTTCTCACAATAGCTTTTACTCCGGTAAGGTTTCCTGGTTTTCCATCACTCCTTTTTAGTGTCCTCTGAACACCAAATTGATGACCAAAAGATTTCTTCTTTGTCCTCTTAAGCTTTTGTGTGCCTGTCTTGAAGAAGTGGAGTCCACCGTGGTCGTACTTGCCAGCACAGGAGTCCTTTCTGTCTTCCAACCACACCATTTGACGTTTTTCACCGTGTAGAACTCATTGTAGTTTTTAATCATGCTTTGCACTGTGGCTACTGAAAACACTTTGTCGTCTTTCCCACAGACTCTATATAAAGATTTACAAGCCCTCTGTGACATCATCCGTAGGTTTCCTGAGGAGGAGTTTTGGAGCTCATTGTGGTGTCTCCAGACATCTTGGCAGTGTCTGAGTCAATCTAACTCAGAATAATCTACAAATGAGTAAAGAGGTGATGCGTGAGTAGAACTGAGGAAGGACATGCAAACATCTTGGCATCCTGGACTGTCCTATGACAGTCATTCAAAGTGGACACACCAGTAACGATGCATAACTTTAAGCCCTAATTCCATTTAAACTGGTGAGTTATATAAATATTCACACCTGTCCAGGCATCATGAACAGGGAAATTATCTACAGAAACCAAAACTATTCTTTGTACCAAACATAATTATTTCTGCTGCAAAGTTGGGCACTAAATATGTAGGTCTATGAGGATTGACTCACTTTTGGAGCCAGCCTCAAGTGGCCATTTGGGGAACTGCAGTTTTTGGGGACCTCTACATTGGATTCATCTTGAGGCCTGGAGGTTGCCCTTTGACCTTTCTCTGTCTTGTGAGCAGCCAGAACTGAAGATCCAAAATAAGCTGTCTCTTTTTATTTTTCTTGTAATCTAGTAACTGACTGAAGAGCTACTGCATCAGTTGTTCTCAGTTTATAGAACGCCTTGAGACGTGGTAGAAATGACCAGGACCATTTGGGATGGTATAAAAGCTTGTATGGTTGGCAAAAATAAAAAAGAATAAAAGACAACATTTTCAAAAGATATGAATCCTTTTGGACATTTCTGATAAAAATGTTTCCAAAACATATAGTCAAAATTTGTCATAACATCTCGAGGACGTGCTTTACTGTTTTTGTCATTTGTTTATTTCATTTCCAGCCAGAAAAAATGTATTGGTCAGATAATAATTTGCTGCAAATCCAAATGTTGCATGATTATTTAACTGAATGTTAGTAGAAAACCATGGTGAGTAGGTTGTAATGACTGTGGTTCTTTGATCGCAGCATCTTCTTTTAATGAACACTTGTATCTCATTTTGCACCTTGCATTTGAAGCGTCTTTGTCGCTTTTTCTGTGAGCATGCCGGCATTTTCTCCTAAACGGTAGCAATGGAAGCAAAACCCAACAGCAGTCAGTTTGTAAACAAGCCCAATTCCACTCATCATCAGCATCACAACTTCATAATCACATCCTTGCTTGTCAGTGGTATTTGCAACCGCAGAACCGGGCTTGGTCAGTTTTCAAAAACGTCAGAGGCGTGATAGAGAAGAAGTCATGAGAGACACACACTTGATCTTTTACTGCAGAGGAAACCACTCACCACATGTTAACACCTTTACCAGGGAAATCCACTCTAAAGTAACTGCTGCCTGCAGCTCTACGCGTCTCGTGCAAAGTGTGCCAATGTTGAGTTGACCAAGTGACCAGAAAAATGATATTCAGTGTGAGCCTGCTGCCAGGTGTCATTACACTTCCCCTTGCAGCAGAGAAAAGCAGTCACACATGCAGCCATCTGTTTCCAGGACGGCCTCACCAGCTCATGGCAGTGTCCTTTTTACTTTATTCTGTCATCACAATTGAGGAGCTGTGGCGTGCATGTAAAATGCGATCCTTTGAGCAGCATCTCGTGTACTTGCGCAACAAAGTCCGAGTGAACCAAAACATCATGAGTTTATTTCCCCAGAAGCCTGTCATGTCCAAATGAAGAGAAATGACGAGAAGCCTTCAAAAAGCCCAACAACAAATGCACATTTCACATTTAAGTCTAATGCATTCAGAAGTATAAAAAGGCTTCAGTTTGAATTTCTCAGGGCACAATAGCTCCCAGTTGTGCATGCGGAGGGCTGATGGTACATTTTGACACCGATTCATATGCAAAGAGCGGATGGATTTTATTTTAACATCCCATAACACTCTGAGCATTGTGGTCACTGTGAAACATATTCCAAACAACCGCCCCCGTCACTTTTCATGCCAGCTCTGAGTCATCCTGACATCCAAGCAACGAAACCTCTACCCCCCCCCCTCCGACCACCACCACCACCACCACCACCACCACCCTCCGTTTCCTCTGACAACAGTATCTGCTTATGATCTGCCTGCTGGACAAGCACACAGCCTTCAAACAGAGCGTGAGTTGCAATGCAGCCTCAGTGTGTGGCGGCGGGTGAAACCCCCCTATTGTGTGGCGGTGTGTTGGACCAGGCCGGGTGTCCTCTCAGTCAAATCAAAGGCGCTTCCTCCGGCACTGTGGCAGAGCCCACTGCCTCTGGAGCTACTCATTATTACATGCGAGGGGGGACTTGTGATCTTTTTAATTATTCTGCACTTCATTTCTATCCCACCATTCAAAACGCAACATGAGAATTGATTGCCTCAAAGATCCATCTTTATAATCTCCCTCAGGCCCATAAATTATCCAACTTTGGGGCAGGGTGGACGAGCCGTGCAGGCACAAGCAGGGTCCCTTTCACAGCAGAGCAGAGCCACATCACTGCAGTGGGTTGATGGGGTTGGAGGGTTGGGGGGCTGTGAGGGGGGGGGGGAGCAGAGCTGAATGGGGCTGCTCTTTTGCTCGCTGAAAACGGGAGGGAAAAAAAGTACACTTGTTATCTTGTGAACCCTCAAACATGTAAGATAGGAATCTCTTGAATGTCAGCGACAGAAATGGAATTAACAAGAGATCTTTTTATTGTCACAGAAGGTCATTAGGCTGCCAATCGGGGTAATTATGGAAATGATCTCCCCAGCTCTTTGGAATGTTTTCCTGCTTCCATAAGGACTTGAAAGTGTTCAATCAGCCTCTCTCGTGGGAAAGTTCAGCCATAACTGCAAGTGTACCAGCAAAATCAAATTAAGCAAAGAGATTTCATTAGTATTTATAGCCCCGAGGCATTTGTAAAAGTATGGAGCAGCAGAGTAATGTGGAACTGTGGAGGGGAGAATTATTGCTTAATGACAAAGGCCATACCTAGAAGACATACACATAGATAATGAATAGGAGGCATTGATTGCATCTTTAAAGAGGATTCTTGAGGGATTGTAAAATATTGATGCTTGTGTGGCTGACTTTGGACTCCCGGCACGGGTGTGAGGGGGGTAACTTTGTTTGGGTGTTAACACTGTGTAGCTGTTCACTTCATCATTTAGAGATGTTTGATCCCACGGCTAGAAGTATAAATTAATACAATAATAAGAGAAAAATAAAACACACCAGAAAACTCCAAGTTAAAAACAGACTGTTTTAAATTTACTCAATTGCAAAAGCTTGTTTGGAGCCTGTGACAGTGTTACTGCCTGGAACCAAGTACATTTACCCCCATACTGAGGACCATGAATATTTCCATTTAGTGCGTCTTTTTGTTTTAACTCCACTGCAGATCAGAGGGAAATATTTTTGCTTTTTGCTGGACTACATTTATTGACAGTTGCTTTTCAAGTTTTGCACACATAACACACGAGGAGGTTATAAATTATGATGCATTATTCTAACTATCAACAATTTCCCTGAGGTTTACACCGAAGGGATCAATAAAGTTTTATTCTATTCTATTTTATTCTCTATTCTATCTCAACACAAGGGAAAATTCTGGCTCAAATGTTTAGTTGAATAAATAATTAGTTGACCAACAGAAAACGTCAAAAAAAAATTAAAATAAATAAATCAATAACCTGCACATTATTTTGTCACTTTTCCTGCAAAATTCCAAACATGGATGAACAGGATTTGCTGTTTTGCTTTAAGAAAGGTTTCCCCACTGATTAGAAGAAAACAAGTGATGCTAGTAATAGAGTAATAATGATTAAATGACTTAACAGGGAGCATTTTCTGCCCTCAATACTTATACTTTTGCTAAATTTTCCTGATTATACTTTGAATAATACATTTTCCTGAATATTTGACAGTGTGACATTCAGGATGGGCTAAATACATTTCCTCAGGGTACTTAAGTAACATTTTTATGTACTTTACTGAAGTATTCCTGTCTTATGCTATTCTCTACTTCTACTCCGCTATATTTTGGGGGCCAATATTGTTGTTATTTTGCAGATTCAAATTATTAATATATGCTACAAATCAGATGATAAATTATGCTATATTATTCTTATAGATTTGGTTACACAGCAGTATATAAAATAATTAAAAATAAAGCACACCTTAGTGAATAAGAATCCAATAATATAATATATATATGACTCTGAAATAGTATGCATATCTATGTTCATCTGCGTAGTAATAGCTTTGATTTTAGGCAATGTAAATATATTCTGGTGTTCATACTTTTGTGCTTTCACTTCAGTATAGGTTCCTGAATGTGTTTTCACTTTTAATAATGCATTTTAACACTGTGCTACCTTCCCCTAGTAAAGAATCCGGATCCTTTTATTGTGGTCAAGTGTTAGAGACATGTTCAAGATGATGCTGTCAAAAAATGTATACTAATTATAACAGTTTAAAACAAGCATGTTTTTAAAATGATAACAGACAAGCTAATATATTTATGACAGTTTTGAGGTGGAACTTGTTGTGATCAAAAATAATCAGATATTTCTTTGGCAAAAAAAGAGGTCATATAGAAGTTGATATTGGAAGATAACATTAAGAGGGGGTCAAAACAAGCCATTGCTACTGGATGAAGCTTATTGTGCTGGTTTCGTCAAATGAGGTCAATTTTGATTTCAGTGCCTAAAAGAGCTGAAACTAATTATTCAGAACTGTGGCAATCCATTGATACATCTAATTTATGAATAAACGGTATGAAAAGTGCAAAACATGCATTAACAAGCTTATATTTCCTTTGTTTAAAAAAAAAAAAAAAAAGAAAAGAAAAAAGGCACTTCATTGTCTGGACAGTGGGGCCAAAATGAAATGAAGTCGGATAGCAATGTGCAGTAAATTGTAACACCTGATTTGACTCATTGGGTCCATTCAGTCCACTTAACCTCCCAGTAATTGACAATTTAAAGGTGCAGTCCTTAATTTGAAGAGACAGTAGCACGACTTTGATTAGGATGTGTGATGTGCACTCTCCCCCTGGAATAACAGACAAGGACACTTTTTATAAAGCAAATAAGAGACGGAGTGTGAACCATATACATTAGAGGAGAATGTTTTAAGATGAAATAAATCCTTAAGGTGACAACATGAGGCCGGAATAAGCATATGACAGAGTGATGTTAATTCAGTCATGTAGATCTCCACTCTTTTATTTTTATTTTGCATAAACACACATTTCAGTCAATCATAAAAAAAAAAAAAAATCCAAACATCATTTCCTCTCCAAGTCTAAAGCTTCTGCCTCATCCTCCTTCTCATCTTCTTCTGCTGCAATAATTGGGTTCGAGAAGAGGTAAAGTGTCCCAGTGAAGAACTTGACAGATTATGTGGAGGAATATTATTATGGGCAGGCCAGGCGGGACGTGGGGAGGTAATTTACTGTGATGTTACATATATGTATGCATCAATGGGCAAGAGGATATTGAGTTCAGGGGTCGCCCTGAATGAGAGTTCCCTTTCATGTAAATTATAAGAAAAGATGCTTCACATGCAAACATTAACACTGGAACAGGATTTGCACCCAACACCTCTTTGGTGAACCATGTTATGTATTATTTTATTTTTTTTAATGCGCAAATGCATGTTTTCCTGTTGGATAGAGTGCGTCACCGTTTGCGTAAAATCATCCAAAATAAACTCCATCTATTTAAAAAAAAAAAAAAAAAGAGTCAACAACTTAAAATTCTGTTTTTGTTAATTTGTCAGTTTTATTTCAGTTTTAGAAATGGCGTATTGAAGCAGACAGCTTTCCTGACTGGTCCTAAATGCGATTTTCTGACATTTTCTCGTATGTTTTCCTCGACATTTGCCACTTTCAGTTTATTCTTCTCCAATTATCACAACCGTTTGACCACCTTGGATGTAGCAGCACGTTATCTTTCTCGATGATTTGGTGCAAACCCGGGGTTGCGTGTGTTTTGACGCAGCAAAGGGTCGATTTGCGCCGTTTACGGCCTGAATGTCTGCGCGCACACAACGCGGCGATATTCCCGATGTGCAACTTTTCAGCCTCGATCTGAATGACAAAAAGGCCTACAAACTGGGTGACATTGCACGTATTTAACAAGTACACATTGGCATGGTAATCCGGCTGCATTTAGCTGGAGGTGTCACTTTCCCACCAGCCTCCCCCCGGGGGCTTCTCACTGACGGACAGCCGGGGGAAGAGCAGCGGCGGGCGGGCGGAGGGGCCGAGTTGAGGCGCTCTGCGTGTTTTCACAATAGGACGAAGGATATTAGATATTTCAATCGAGGCTTTGGCAAATATGTAAATAAGCAACCAAGGGGGACTCTTTTTTCGTTTTAACCTCAACTGACACAAAAACGAATTTATGGATCAGTTTAACTGGAACTAGGAGCTTATAATAATCAAAAACGACCATTAAATGGAGTTTTTCAAACCTTAAGTCACCGTAGAGACATATTTTAATATGTTCTTTTTGTATCAATGTGTTTTTGGAAATGATTGACAAGATGGTGACAAGGTCTTGCACTTTGAATCTTTGCAACCACATAAATGTACAATTTCAAAAAATAATTTGCGTATGAATATTCTGTTAGTCCTACGTTACAGATAGATTTGATTACTGTTTTTTCTACTCGCTGTGTTTCTCTGTGTTTTACTTCACACCACAAAAATCACCAGCTAGAAAAACTCAGATGATGATTAATATTATTGGTATTTTAATTGGCAGTCCTTTGTTTCATCAATCAAAGCAACCCATGAATTTCTTAAAGAGCAGACTTCATGGCCAAAACACAAGAGGGGAAATGAAGAAATTCTGCAAACACAAAGAGGCTCCATGTTCACTGATACATATGTAGGAAAACTTGTATTATTGGGCCATAAGATACTGATTTGTACCTCTGCTCGACCACTGACCCAATCATGCTCACTGAAGAAAAAAAGAAAAAAAAACATCCAAAAGAAGGATTGAGTTTCTCAATTTTAATTTATATGTATATATGTGGGCTGCAGGGTGGCGCAGTTGGTAGCACTGTTGCCTCGCAGCAAGAAGGTTGCCGGTTCGCGTCCCGGTGGGGGCACCGGAATCTTTCTGCGTGGAGTTTGCATGTTCTCCCCGTGCAGCGTGGGTTCTCTCCGGGTTCTCCGGCTTCCTCCCACACAGTCCAAAAACATGTTGAGGTTAATTGGTGATTCTAAATTGTCCGTAGGTGTGAATGTGAGTGTGCTTGGTTGTCTGTCTCTAAGTGTGGCCCTGCGATGGACTGGCGACCTGTCCAGGGTGTCCCCTGCCTTCACCCTAAGTCGGCTGGGATAGACTCCAGCCCCCCCGCGACCCTAATGAGGATTAAGCGGTGTATAGAAAATGGATGGATGGATGTATATATATGTTTATTTGGGAAAATAAAAATAAAGAAGATGGACATCACTGGCTAAGAAGAAGACGCAAACTGGTGACTTTAAAATCAAGGCGTTTAGTCGTTTCCCTTTAACGTGCTCTCATCATGTCTAATAACATAATCACATCCCATAATACCAGGAACTGTCCTCGTCCAAAAATATGACCGAGCTGGAAACGAAAAGTTGAGTAAAGACACGAGGTGTTTCATGCATCAACTGCTGCAGCTGTGCAGTCTGACCTGTTGAAATGTGTCTTTATACAGACGCGTCAAATGGATGGGATGTCCAACACGCACCAATACGCGCACGCGCGCACGCACACACACGCGTGGATTAGTGTCTTCTATTTTGGGCCCTTTTGTGCTTTGATGTGACGGAGAGACGTGGCTGCGGCTGATCCAGCAGGAGGGAGGGTTAAAAAATGAGCTCCATCATATTGTTTGACAGAAACTCGCAGGTTGATAGAGTGGATTCTTTGAGAAGGGGGCTGGTTGGAAATGGTGATTTCCAAAAAAGAAAGAGGAAGAAAGGCAACAAAAACAGCTGAGAGCTCTCATGCCATGTCTGCAGAATTCACACTGTCCGCCACGAGAAATCCAATTTGTGCGTAAAAAGGAAAAATATATATATGAAATCTGTATGTTTCTTTTTGTGCCTGACAGCGTTGTGCAGCTTTTCTGATATGTTCAGATTCCTCTTGTTTTTTATTAAATCTGACAAGGTGAAGATTTGGCTACTGGTGTAACATGATTAACATAATGGTCGTAATTACAGGCGCGCTAACAATGCATTAATTTATCATATCGTTGTAATAGCTGCTGCCCCCGACTGCTCCCTCACCTAATTAATTAAATGAGTTGCCTTTCAAGAAATCTGCTTTTACAAACAGCTGATTGCGATACAAGAATGTGAGTAGAGCGTCATTAATATGTTTGCATTTGGAAAAAAAATAATAACGTATATGACGTCATGTGGCTGGTTTTAGAAAATCACTTTGAATGGACAAACTTTTTTAAGAATTTGTGGCACATATTTACAAGTGGTTCAAAGAAATCAGAAGGTCGAATAAGGGAGAAAGGGAGGAGTCACTATTGATTGGGTGTAAAAAAAAATAAATAAATAAACCTGCAAGGTGTTTCGTCTTCCCTCCAAAAACTGATGCAACCAAACATGTTGATGCTCCTCTAAATTGTTGTGGCATCATTACGCATCCATTATTCCCATAAATCTCCTTTTCCATTGAGATCCATTGACCTTTTTACGCACACAGGTTTTTGTTTTTTTTTTTTAAAAAATGCCTGAAATCGCGTTTAAAACTTCTCCCAAATCAGCTCCATTTACACATTCAGTCTTATTTGTGTCCAGATCTGCTGGAAAACGCGCGCTTTCGTCAGTTTTACATGATGTTAAATGGATTTTTTGCAGTATTTAAAACTCGCTACAGTGTCACGAAATAATATTACAGGGACGAAAACGAATCGAAACAGTTGACTTAAGGTGAAAACATATGAAATCTCACCACTATTTTTGCTCCCCCCCCCCCCAAAAAAAAAAAATTGCTGAACTTTACAAATTAGCAATATTTAACCCCTGTCACCTTCATGGACTAATCCCAGTGTGAGCCTTGCTGAAGTGTCTCAGAGCAAACACTGGCAGGTGACCCTGACCTCTGACCCCGCCCAGAGAGAGAGAGAGAGAGAGAGCGAGAGAGAGAGGTACAACCTACACGTGGGATAAGACAGAAGAGAAAAAAAAATCGAGCTCTCCAAAATCAGCAGAGCATCACATTATTATGATCACAATTATTTGTTCGGTGACCTTGCTGGTAGTTTGCGGTGATCGCATGTGCTGGCTGTTCTCTCTCCATCACCTGAGCTGCTGCTGCTGCTGCTGCTCCGTCTCTCCTGTGTGTCCCCCACCCCTAATGGTTTCATGCAGAAGCGAGATGGCTTATCATACTAAAAGGTTTTGTCGCGCTAAGCCGTGCATGTGTGCTTAAAACGTACATTTCATTAACAAACTGCGGAGGTATAAAAGCGGATTTATGAGGCTTCAAAAGATCACAGGAAGGACGGGTTTGAAACCCCCTCTCGGTGCTGTTGCAGTCAGGTTATATCAGCAGTTACGCCGCCTTTCACACAACACTGCAACTCTGGGATTCTTTTTTCTTTTTTTTTTAAATGGAGGCTGGCTGCACCTGTCTCTCCACACACACACACACACGAGGGAGAGAGAGAGAGAGAGAGAGAGAGAGAGAGAGAGAGAGAGAGAGAGAGAGAGAG
>NW_007578275.1:232951-273617 GCF_000690725.1 Stegastes partitus
GAGTCTGGTTTAGACAGTTGACCAACTGATTTCTGAGAAATCCCTAAAAGCGGGAAAAAATGGGAAAACAAAGCAACCAACTGTCATAAAGCTTGCTTAATTTGCCTTTAAAAAGGGTATGGCTTTGACAAGACGCCAAACATGAGTTTTACTTGAGCGAAAAGCTGCATAATATAACTTTCTCTCGAAAAGAAGAAGCATTTTATTTACAAGAAGGTCTCTAACGTGAAAACGAATTCAATGGACTCTTGTTCCAGAGCGCATGAATGTCAAATCAGCAATCCCAAGAAGGGGGGCAAAATTTGAAAAATTCGATGAAAAAGAAAACACGCGATCAAAGAACCTTTTTTAAAAAAGTACATTTTCGGATTTAGCATGAAGGGGGAAAAAAAAAACGAAAAACCAAAGACAAAACCGCGCATTTCTTCGCCACACGTGCGCGCCGCGGATGAGCAGGATAAAAGTTGATGCAGACTCTGGTTTCATCTGCTAAGTAGTCCGTATTGACGGGCCTCCAGATCACACGGGTCACCGAGAGATTAACACCAGGCGAGTGTAATCGGAAGGCATGTCTCCGTCCTTTGACCCATACGCGCATTATTAATGATAGCGTTTGATTAATCCCACTTTTAACCCGGGAGCAGAGGTGTCGGAGAGGAAGCGCCTCTGCGCACCGCTGAAGCCAATTAAAAGATCAAATTTAGCTCCAGAAAGATCAAATATAAACAGATCGCTGGTGGGATCTTTTAAACTTTGAAATAGATGCGTAAAAATGTGCTTTTTTTTGTTGAGATTTATTCACATTTTGCCTGTGAATTAAGGAATTAAAGCTAATTATCTAATAAAGGGAGGACACTTGTCATATAATCATAACAATATTACAATAATAATCACAGTAAGGGTTTAAAAATAATAAGAACAATACCATCCCTTAATTGAACCGTATTCTACCAGACCGTGTTCTAAGTGAAATAAAAACAGGAGCGACAGAATAATCATGAATTGCACTACATGTTAATTTCAAATTCATTTTCATGTTTTCATTTATTTAAATAAAGCGTTGACACAAATAACTGACTGCTGTTGATTATAGATATTCTCATTAACCCCCTCCAATAAAATCAATTGCACCTTTAAATTGTTTCTGGCACACTGGGAGGAGAAAAAAAAATACATTTCTGTAGTTCTTTAACTATTTTTTTCTTCAGTATAAACAGAGTAACATCAGTGGCTTTGAACATTAAATACAAAGCGTCCCTTTCAGCAGTCTTCCCGATTTTTTTCTCACAACGACGCAGGAAACCTCCTGCATTGGATCCGACATCCTCTCCTCTCTGTAAGCCAGCCTTCACCGCTCACCTTCATGCTTGTGAATAAACGCTCTCTTTGCATTCACCCGCTGCCTGCATTTCCTACTTTTTTCAAATGCAAAAAACTGCAATGATTGGGGTCGTTAGCACCTCTTCCAAACTGTTAAGGAAATTCTTTATTCGCTCCATTCACCGCCTCGGCCGCTGCTGCTCAATATTCTTCCCACCTTCGGCTAATCCTGCGGGAATAAATAGACTTGAATTCATGCTTTGCATTCGCAGCTTGGATTTACACGACGGGCTGTAAAGCTGTGGAATATCAAGGCATGCATATGAGCACCAAATAAACAAACGTAAAAATGTTGACGCTTTTTTACGCACCGACATACTTCATGCACGGTCAAATAAAAACGGCAGAAATAAAAGCAGAAGAAATGCCACGCATGCACAGATTCACAGTTTGAAAACAGAACTTAAAGGAAGATTCCGTTAACTTAGCTGTCGTCGTTTTCGTTCTGCAGCTGTCAGCAGAGTTCGCATTAGCAATGTTAAAGGTTTGGATTGTTTTTACGCAGCCACATTATTGCGCATCAGATCTTTCAATCACGCAGGCCAATTTTCTCTCCCCCCCCCCCCCCCCCCCCTTCTCCTCCTCCTCCTCCTCCCTCTGCCACCGTTAAATGGTCTATGACGGACGAACACAGAAATCAGCGGAAAGCAGCACTGCTGATGTCCCATTGTTGACAAATCCATGAAACAACTCCAGTTTGCATGGTTTAACAGAGAGGAGAGGAGGGTGGAGGGAGGAGAGGAGCGCAGCGGAGAGAGGGGGGGCGTCTGTCGTCACCGAACCACGTGTCCAGCGCTGATAGTATATCTTATACTGAGAAAAGTAATCTATCAGACAGTCCTGTTAAAAGCTCTGGCCTTTAAAAGCAGCATGTGTCATCTCGACTTGGTTCTCCAAATATCACGCGTCTAGGAAATATACGCGCCGAGAAGGGACGTCGGAGCGCAAAAAGTCGCGCTTATCTCCAGACAACTTCGAGGCAAGACGCGCCGCTTTTCCAGGGCCTTCTCACTTACCGAGTGGGGAAATATTTGCAGAAGTTGAAGTTCCTCGTCGGCTGGACTGGCTGGCTGCCGGTTCGATCACATTTAGATTTTGGGAGACATCTGATCTCTTGACAAGGACGTCCAGACGCCCAGCAGACCCTCCGCCGTGTGTGCGCACTGACCGCGCCGGTCTCACCTCCACCACAACACCCGGCGGCTCGGTGGGGTTTTTTTTTTTGGCTCCGCTAGACTTTTTCTAAAAAAGTGTAAGTCAGCCGTGAGATGACCCTGTCTGGAGGCAGCGAACGAGCCAGCGACATGTCCGGCCAAACTGTGCTCACAGCGGAGGACGTGGATATCGACGTGGTGGGTGAGGGAGACGAGGAGGGCATGGAGAGGGTGGACAGCGACTGCGACAGCCCGGGGGTGGGCATCCTGCACGACCTCCGAGGAGAAACGGGCGACGATGAGGTGGAAGACGAGATCGAGGTGGAGAAGGAGGAGATGAGGTCCGGCGGAGGGAGCCCGTGCTGCGAGAGCTCCGGGGAGGGAGAGACGGGCACCGGGAAGGGAGAGGGTCACGACCAGAGCGCAGCGTCCGGAGGCGCGATCCAGAAGCCCAAAAGCAGCCTGGTAAAGCCGCCTTACTCCTACATCGCCCTCATCACCATGGCCATCCTCCAGAGCCCGCAGAAAAAACTCACCCTCAGCGGGATCTGCGAGTTCATCAGCAACCGCTTCCCGTATTACCGGGAGAAGTTCCCGGCGTGGCAAAACTCCATCCGACACAACTTGTCGCTCAACGACTGCTTCGTAAAAATCCCCCGGGAGCCCGGCAACCCCGGCAAGGGCAACTACTGGACCCTGGACCCCGCGTCGGAGGACATGTTCGACAACGGCAGCTTCCTCAGGAGGAGGAAAAGGTTCAAGAGGGTTCAGCCGGACGTGCTCAGGGACCAGACCGCGCTCATGATGCAAAGTTTCGGGGCGTACAGCCTCGGGGGTCCCTACGGGAGACACTACGGGATCCACCCGGCTGCGTATTCCCATCCGGCGGCTTTGCAGTACCCGTACATCCCCCCTGTAGGTCCCATGCTGCCCCCGGGCGTCCCGCTGCTGCCCTCGGCCGAGCTGAACAGAAAAGCGTTCAACTCTCAGCTCAGCCCGAGTCTCCAGCTGCAGCTCAACAGCCTGAGCACGGCGTCCATGATCAAATCGGAGCCCTCGAACAGACCGTCTTTCAGTATAGAGAACATCATCGGGGTCTCCAGCGCCTCCTCGTCCTCGCCGGCCGCTCAGGCTTTCCTGCGGCCTCCTGTGACCGTTCAGTCGGCCCTGCTGAGCGCGCAGTCCCTCTCCCTGAGCCGGACCTCAGCCGCTATCGCTCCCATCCTCAGCGTTCCTTCAAATATTATTTCTGGACACGTTTTACCCTCAGCGACGGCGTCGGCGGTGTCCAAATGGCCTTCACAGTGACTCCAAACCCAGAAAAAACAGACTGTTATTTTTATATAGAGACGATATTACCGGGAAGTGTGAAGAGCACAAATCAATAGGCAGCACTGGACTGTAAAGCCATGTAGAGACTGTTGAGACACAGAGACAAAAAAAAGAGAGAGAGAGGGAAAAAAAGAAGATATTTCTGTACAGGTAACATTTGTAAATATTTGTAAAAAGAGAATGATTTTACCTGTTTGACTTTTACCTGTCTTTTTTTTTCCCTTTTCCATTTGTTCCTGTTTGAGATCTGTGATAATTATTTTACATTTTCTTTTTTGTATCGGAAGCTCAACTGGACACGATTTCAGCTTCCTTTTCATACAAGACACGAAAAAGCTCTGAAAAATAGACTGTTTATAATAATAATAATAATAATAATAATAATAATAATAAAACAAAAAACAACAAATATATGTCATTCTATGTAGCTATATTGTGTTGTAAACTGAATTTATTTGTAAATAAATCTCAGAAATAATTAAAATCATTTTTCATTATTAACATTTTAAAAATGGTTTGATATTGGATTTAATGAGGATCAGAATTGTGATTTCTGTACAGGTATTTAAAAAAAACCATCAAAGAAGAGGACATTTAATTTTGACAATCAAACACTGTACAATTTGGATATAATAAGATTCACTGCTTCAAATCAAAGGTGTTTTATGGTGTTAATATGATCTCTTTTCATGTTAATTATTATCTTTGGGTTGTGTAATGTTAAAACCCTAGGCTGTATGTATATTTTAAATTTACTATTTATGTTTCTTTTTTATTTATTATAACAGGAATTTTGTAATAATTATAATTGTGGAGGTGCAACACAGGGAAATTCAATTATATTTTCACGGCAACACCAAACCCTAGGAACTCTTTTCAGCGTTGGTTATTTTTATGTTAGTTGCACTGTCATTTAAATATTACAAATTTAAAGGTGTGCTGTTTAAAAATCACAGATTGAATTACATAAAAAATATTGCCGGAGATTGTTTATAAATTGAATTAACTGTGGAGTAAAAAAATTGATCAGTCTATTCCATGAAATGTGGTACAGGATAAATCCTGGGATTCAATTCAAATACAAGAATAGTTGTACAGTTTTCAGGGAGAAATGAAAGGGATTGGCTTCATGTCTTATTTTTAAATGACAAAATAGTGGGAAATAATTGAGCATAAAGGGTTAAAACAGCGTAATTGTTTTTCCAAACCATATATTTTTTTCCTGATAAAGATCAATGACTCCAGGTCACGGTTCAGACACCTTTTAATTCTCCGCTCCGTCTCTGCTGCTGGATCGTTTTACAGAATATTCTGCAGCTTGCTTACTATAAAGGTAACAGTTTCGCAGTTGTGTCTGGCTAATCACTTTTACACAAACAGCAAATGGCGTGTGTGTGTGAGAGAGAGAGCGTGTGTGTGTGTGTGAGGTTTTAGGCGCTGTATTTATCTGATCCCCATGGGAAAGAGAAAGGAGGCTCTCTCTCTGCTTCAATACACTCTCAGACACCGAAGAAGGTGCTGATGATGCAAAAGGCTTCTCCAATGTCACCGTGGCATTTCTACTGACCGAATTCATTCTTATTATGGGAGCTATTATTATCATCATCATCATCATCATCACACTGTTGGTGTTATTATTCACATCAGCCGCAGCAGCAACAATAACAACAACGTACCGGATATGAGTATTTTATTATGAAATTATTTTTTTATTGCCAAATTCATTTTGCTTGCACTTCAAGGTTTTTTTTTGATTATTCATTTAATGTAAACATGCAGGGAAATAATCTAGAGCATAAAAAGGAAGTAGAAATGTTTAAGCTGCATGGGAATTTTTCCTATGATTCGACCCTATTTTTTTATTTTTTTATTTTTTATAAAGAACAAAAAACGGAAATATTAAAAATGCACCACATTCCTCAGCTTCAGAGCACATCCAGGCAAATTGTTTGGGATTTCAAGGTGCAAAAGCAATATGGGTTGTTGGCAGATGCAACTCTATGAGCGTGTCTTCGAGGTGCACATATTCCTAAAGAAAGCATTAAAAAAAAAAAAGAAAAAAAAAAAAGTCACATTTGCAGTTAGTGAACACGTCTGCAGCTTCACTTATTTCCTCCTCTGATTTATAGATTTGTGGAGCTTTAGGTGCGCATCCACCTCCAGCCTCCACAAAGGGACATTAAGCTTCCTACACGCATGTGGAGGATCAGAGGATCTGAGGTGGATCTGTGCGGTGTCTCGGCGCTGTGAGAGGGTTTTTTTTGCGGAGGCGATGCTGCAGCCTGACGACACGTCGGTGCAGCCGGAGGCCGCTAGGGGGCGTTCACTGACACCTCGGGCTCCTCATTAGAGAGAGCAGAAATCAAAGGGAGATTTAGGGAAATGATGGAGGCTTCACCTTTTTTTCCCCTCCCCACCAAACAACCACTGTAATCCTCTTGATTTTTAACATACTTTGCAGGTTGTATTATCCCATCAGAGTTCATCTGAATGAAGATCCAGATTGTTTATTTTAAAAATAGACAAATGTGTGATTTACTCATTTTTTTTGTGAGAGAAATATTTTATCCACAGACATCAGCTATGACAATATGTCCACAGCTTTATGGCATGCAGGGATGTTCATTTGTAGGATTTTATGGTTTGATATGGTTCATATTCATTAGGGAATGATTTTAATTAGATTTTAATTTAAGGTTTCAGCCGCGCAAGGTTAGAAAAAAATTGTCAAAATATAACAGATCCCTCCTGACATTAACTAGGCGAAAAACACTGAAAATACAGTAAAATCCAGTTGGGAAAAACTAAAAAAAATCAACATACATATCTGATTGGGTGGGAGATCTATAATTATATCATCGCAGCAGTTTGTTTAAATCCACCGAGGCAGCCTGCACTGTGCGTGTTTTAACTCGTTATTTCTTGCAGGATCGAAGCCCGTGGCACTGTGTTGCTGAGGGTTTTCTCTGATTATGTCTCTAATAGAATTTCCTGACCGGACGGAGACGCTCATTTAAGGAAGCAACGGCCTGCGCGCGCCCACACACACACGCACGCACGCACGCACGCAGGCGGTAACGAGCCATGCAGCTGCACGTGCTTGTGCACAGGTGGAGCAGAGTGTGGGTGCTGGTTCCCACAGGCATCCCATAATAGTCCCAAGCAACAGGCTGTGGCATCACAAGCAGAGTTCACAGTGAAGAGAAGCAGCTTGGATATGTGAAGTGAGCAACACAGAATTAATTGTTGTGTAATTATTATTTCTATTTACTATGTAGCCTTTATGTTTAGATGGGTGCTTGTGCTGTAGAGGAAACAAAAGATTGAGCTACAGCAGTTCATTCATGTTTTAATCAGCTGTATGAAGTTCCATTTCTGTTGAGGTCACAGTTTATTTACCTGTTTTTAAAAACCCAACATTCATATAACCCATATTCATGCAGAAAACACAACATAGATTTTAAGTTCCAAAAGTTTGGGATGGAAATTTACAGTGGACAGAAAATATGAAGGAGATCAATTTCTAATATAATCATTTCAGCAGCACCCTTTATTCTAACTTTATATTGATTATATTGTCTTTCTCATTTGGATTTATGTGTATTAAACACATGTGTTTGTGCTGTTCTCTAGGAACGTTATTTTAATTTTTAAAAAAGCTTTAGAAAAGGGGTGTCCAGCTTCAGAAGTACCCCCAAAATGCACATTAAACAGTTTGCAGTTAACTAAAAGAGAAACGTTTTCATTGTCCAGTCAGATTAAAAATATATATATATGTTAATTTGATTAAGAAGGAATATTAATTAGAGAATTGTAATTAATCAATCATCAATCAAAATGCACTGACCAGGAGATGGACCTTTGCTTTAAATTTTATAGGTTTTACTTGTGCTTTAAGCCTGGACGCAGTCAGCTTTGCTACAGTCTGAGTGCAGCGGAATCAGATTTTTAAAAAAAGAGACGCATTTCAGCTGTTCTCACATAAACAACTCCACTGAATTAATGTAATCCATCAGGGCTCATAACGACTGAAACTCCAACTGTTTAAAGTGAAGGCCATAATTGGTTTATCAGTCCAACTTAAAACACATTTAAATCAAAGTAAATGAACAGTTTACATCCTGCAGTGTTTATGTGCAGCTGCTGAGTGTGTTTGATAAATAGTAGCTGCCAGGACAGTGAAGTAGGAATTTTAGCTTAAAAAATAAAACTCAAGCATGAACTGGGACCTTATATCAAATAACGATCATAAACATAGCTGGTTGTAATTTACCGAGCAAACAATTTTACTACTGTACGGTTTTAACCTAAGTATTTACATTCGTCCGGTACACTTGAACGTTAATCTCATATCTTAATTGGAAAGCATTTTGGGTCAATGTCTGTTGTTTGTGCTAATGTGCTATATTAATAACAGTGACTTACTGGGTATATTTTCACTGATTGAACCACCTGCAGTAGAGCTTGTCAGAGTTTAGAATAATCAATCCATTCGTATGTAATTCCAAAAACAATCGGACCCCTTTTGTATCACAGGAGTGGTTCAGTTGTTAGAGAGGAAAATGTATTTCTAATTTCCATCTCAACTTTAAATTGAACATTTTCGTCAAGCCTTGTTCCAGAAGTCAAGAATGACCTTCAGATATAGTTTTTATCTTCTGATATTTGAGAGTATTTCAGTGTTTTGTCAATCAATAGGAAATGAAGTTGCTGGACGCTGCAAAGTCAAATGTCAAATCTCCACATTTCCCAGGTCTCCGTATGAAGACGGATGCACTTGCGTTAATGTTGCTATCGAGTCCCTGTTTGCGTGTCCAGTTCACGATTTTACACATTTGGCCGATAACATTCTCCAGGAATAGGAGTGAATTGTGATCTTTGGATCTAGGAAAGGCATCTTAAGTGTCACTGAAGCAAACTGGATCAGAACCACATTCTGCTTTGACACCAGAGTCCTCTGAAATAGAGGAGTTTGGGCTTTGAGCCTCAGGCAGAGCTGAGTGCCTATGAATATTTACAATTAATTCGTGCAATTAGGAATCTTCTTCTTCGTCTTCACAATTAATAAATTATATTACCTGCAGATTTTCAAAGTCATCCAAGGAGGAGAAAGCATATGTATTTAACCAAAGAGTTTGGAATAATCGATCTTGTTTCTTCCTATGTCAAGCGTCAAACATGTCACAAAATGGAAGAAAAGACGGAGTTGCTGTAGCAAACTTGACTGTAGATATGATAGACTACAGTGACATTGGCAAGCAAGGCCCAGGCCTTCATAATAACTAGGTCATCCTCCACCACAAGCTATAGCCTTCTCCTGGGCGGAGATTACAGACAGTAAATGTAGGTACAGCAGTTACTGAATATTTAAAAAGGCATAGAGATGAAGCAATAAATGACAAAGTAAAGCTGGCGTGGCCAGGCATTAATAACTAATGGGTACCAGTGAGTTATAGGCTGCTGCTGTTGTAATGAAAGTGTCATTGCAAATCAGCAGTTGTCCGAGGTTATTATTATTTATGCATAATTGATGCCAGAACCACAAGGAACACGTCTCACCCAACAAATCCCAACACCTTGGGAACAAAGATGATGGTGTCAACAGAAGAAAAGGTCACAGAGGAGAAAATGCCCCTGGGCTGAGATTTACATTGTGAGGGGAAGACAAGGGCGGACTTTTATAACCTCACCCACATCTGTGTACAGAAGGTTACAACAAACTAGTTACACATTAGACTGCTGGCTCTGCACTGCTGCCACTAATGGTAGGTTGCAATAAATCTAAAAATTAGTTGACGTTAACATATGAATGCTTCTCCTAATGTGTTTATGGAGACTTACAACTGAGCATTTGTTTAATGATCGCAAACATTTCCGATCTCTGAAACTCTGGTGGGAAGTTTCACTAAAATGTCAGACTCGCTATGACATGATCAGTTAAATTTGTCATTCATTTGCTCCACAATCATTGTCCACGTACAAAATAGTACTCAAATATAACATCCCTTTGCTTTTACTATGTTAGATGCAATTTTTGGGCATCTCAAAAAATTTGAATAGTTATATTTACACCTAGAATTGCTTAAAAGATGTCTAACATATACAGAGCTATAAATGTAGAAACATGATGCTGTAGTAATAGAGCTAAGTTATTTTTATTGCTTAAGTTGACTGATTGATAATCCTGACATGATGACTAAGGAAACAAGACACAGAAGAAATTTACAAGCAACAATAAAAAAGGTTAATTGTCTTGACACTGACTGTTTTTTCTGTTTTGTTCCATGGTCTGTATGAGGTTGTCAACAATTTTGCTATGCTGAGTATATTTAGTAATGTTCATATATCAACTAAATAAAAAAAAGCAACAAAAATATGTAAATGCAACATAGAATGTAGGAAAATGTGACAATATTGAAGAAACAGACCGTTAATAATAGATAATATCAATCAATTTATCATAAATCTAATCTCAATCAGTGCTGCGTTCCGAGTTGCAAGGAAATTAGGGAGCTTGATTCTTCCACTTGATACAAGTTGTAACTATAAAAACAAACAAAAAACAGATCATGGTGATACACTGACATCTCTGAAGTGAGTCTAAAACTACCTCTTGGACTATCTGTAACTTAACAGTTTGATAACGTTTATATCGCCTTATAATTTGAGCAACTGTTCGATAAAAATTAAAAACGTCCTTTTCTCCGCAGCGGTCACAAACGCCTCATGCCTTTCTCGGTGGTAACGTCATAATCCAGTGACCAATGAGCAGGCGAAACGAAGCCTTGTGGGTGACGTATACAGGAAATGTAAAAAAAGTGTTTGAATGAACCCATTTCTATCGGTTTTTTTTCCATCCCAAAAGCTAGTTTTTACCGGTCAGTCATGCAGACGTGGAGTCTCGTGTCAATTTGCGTTTTACTCGGCGTTGTAGTGAGATGGGGAGTGTCGCTGAATTCATATTCAGGTAGGAAGCGTGTGGAGCTCAACGCTGACATGCTACACTGAGCGTCTGGTGTGCTGCTTGTCTCAGTGGAGCTCACCAGATTTCCTACAAACTGCTGATAGGAAGTTGTTTTACATGTATCAGGGTGTCATTGTCTGCCTCTGAGCATCCACTCGCTGGCTTGAGAGCTGCTCAGCGCGGCTCTGGTGGCGTCTTGGTGTCATTCCTGGACGTAGCTAGCTTCACATTCTTGAGACTGACAGCTGAATGTTTTTCCTCCAGGGGCGGGGAAACCTCCCATGTTTGGCGACTATGAAGCCCAAAGGCACTGGCAAGAAGTGACCTACAACCTCCCTCTTCAGGAATGGTCAGTCTGCAATGGTTCTGCTGTTAACTTCTTATTGTAAATCCCTAATCTGAGAAAATCACACCACTGGGAAGGCTAGTAGTGCTAGGCTCAAGTTCTCTGGTTCAGATACTAAAGAATGCAAGTAAATGTGACATAAGAAGATGTCAGTAAAGACAAAATTGTCAATAGAAGCAGTGGCATTTTTTTTTCAAAGTACGAATAGGTAACAAATCAAAGAAAAAAACTTGACCCCTACAGTGAGGGAATCCTGTTTTGCAGCCATGGTTTGGGTCCACTTGCCCCCTTAGAGGGAAGTGTTGCTACAAATCAGTACAAAGTAGTTCTGGGTGATCTCTGGGGCTCGATCAGAATATTATCAGCATTGCAGTAAGGCCAAGCGCAATATCCATATTCCAGGAGTTGCATTTGTTTTTGGATAAAGCTGAAATGTGTCACAACATTTTATAAAAAATAAAATCAAAAATAAAATCAATTCTCCACATGCTTGTTTGGTAGGGCCTGCAGCAAAAATCACACTACCTTTAAAAAAATAAATACATTTAAGTAGAAAAGAAATGCAAAACTTACCAGTCCTACTAAAATTGTGAATCATATTGTAATATCTGTCAAAAATTATCACAGGGGGATTTTAAAAATGTGTTTTTTTTGCACATCGTTTAGCCCTAGTGATCACCTTTATCCTGTGATGAAACATTTTAAACCTGATGGGAGTGGTCTTAACCAGGATGACAATGCTGGGGTCACTGAATGGTTTGATGAAAATGATGTGAACCATAAGTTATGGGCTTTGCAGTCATCAGATATCAAATTAATTGAAAAGCAATGAGGGATTTTGGCTGTCCACCACTACCCATCAAAATACCAAATGAGGGCGTGTTTTAAAAAAAAAAGAATTTGTCAGGCATTTCTACTGTTTTAGAATAAATATATGTAATATCTGTGCATTTTCAGGTACTTCAACACCACTGACAATGACTTGAACTACTGGGGCCTTGACTACCCTCCTCTCACCGCCTACCACAGCTGGATCTGTGCTTATATGTAAGTTATTTTGATTATTTAGAGAGGATAATTTACATGATGTGTCAATGTTCACTTTGGAAAGAGACAGAGAACAAAAACATAGCCCAAGAGAAATGTTACAGTTAGTTGTAGGGGTCGACTGCTGGGTTTTTCATCGCAGATACTGATAACCTTTGTTGCTAATCAAGGGGACTGATAACCAGTATTTTGAGCTGGTAGTCGTCTTGGTGTGAAAATTCAAATTTAATACACGCTCCACCACAAAACTGTGTTCAAATGCTTTTTCTTATTTTTGTTTGTTTTCCATATTTTTAATTAAAAGAGACAACATTTATCCTTCGGTGTTGAGAGGCTGCTTCTGGTGACGTGTCAAAGTAGTGCAGTTAAAAAAATAATTTGGTCAAGAATTGTTTTTTTTGTTTTTTTTTAAAAAGCAACAGTAATCACAAAAATGCTGGATTTGATAAACGAACCAGCCAATATTAATTTGACTCCTTGATAGATCAGTGTAAATATTGAGACTAGAGCAATAATAGGTCACTTTTAGGAATCAGAGAGTTTCCATGTGGTCATGTCAGTGCAAGTTTTGCATTGCCATGTTGGTGTTTTATATGCTTGTGTAATCTATTCTGTTTTCCATGTCCATGTTCAATCTGTTTTGGCAGCTAGAACAATAATAATCATGATTAAAATCAACAATTCGAAATCAAATATGGTTTTTCTGCAGAGCCAAGATTATAAACCCCGACTGGGTGGAGCTCCACAAGTCCAGAGGTTATGAAAGTCCAACGCACAAACTCTTCATGAGAACTACAGGTACAGTAACTGAGTGAAGTGAAAACGTCCACGATCCACATCTACTTCAACCTTTTAAAATAACTCATTAACCTTTTTACAGTAATGACTTACTACTGCTATGTATCATTAATTACAATACAGGTCAGATATGACATGATTTGTTCCTGTTTCAGTCTTGGTGGCAGACTTGCTGGTATACATCCCTGCTGTGGTTTTATACTGTTTATACCTGACTGATGGATCCTCGAAGAAAAAGGTTAGAGACGCGCTGATCACGACGTCTAATAGTTTTCCACTAAAGACCCACATCAGCTCTTTTTCTCTCAGTCTGGGAACCCACCCTTATTAAAACAGATTACAGCACTGGTCCACCAAATTGGAGAATTATGGAGTCATTATTGCAATATAATATGATAATATGATGTTATTACATTTCCAAGAAGTTATTACATTTCAATGGGTCTACATACATTTACAGTAGAATCAATTTGGAGGGATCGTTTTTAATGTTTTGACTGTGTCTTACATCATCAAATAGTAAAACAAGATTTGCCTTTTAAAAGGATAAGAGGGTATCCCAGCATGCAACGCCCTTTGTCATCTAATGTTGAATGAGTTTTTAAAAGAAATGTTTTTAGCATTATCTTCTCACTTCCTTTGACTATTTTAATAAGATTGTTCTTTTATGTGTTATGACATGTGTAGTTCTGGTATAGTTCTGTATATAAATGATAACATTCAGCTGTAATAGACCCTTTTCAGAGCACTGATTCTGACATATGAAAGCAGGAAAAGCTTAGATGTAATAATAATAATAACAATAATAATAATAATAAGTGCTTTATTCCATCTAAGTGATCTAGTTTCAGGGTTTAAAATACATAGTGGCCTACTGGAGAGGATTCTCAGGGCACTTATTGGAACAGAGCCATCATTAATACTCCATCTGTGCTATTTATTCTATGACAAGTCAAAAGTTTCTTTCCCGTTTTCCCTCTAGGTTTCCACTCTGTTGTGCTTTCTACTCTACCCAGGACTTATTCTCATTGACTATGGCCATTTCCAGTATCCTTTGTATAAAAGTTAATTTCATCATTATTGACTTTGCTTTGATAAAAATGAATTGTATTATCTAATACTCACCTACAAAGTTGCAGCCTGATTTTACAGGGCCAGCTTTAGTATAGTCTCGCTGTGTATTATAATACGTACATTTTCCTACAGCCTTTTTAGCAACTTTTTTGAATTGAATTTGTGGAGATGAAAATGTAACTTTTGTGATTTTACTTATGTGTATCACAAAACAGCTGTCTACTAAGTAGCACATTTGAAAGAGAAATGTGACAACGTAGCTTTTCTAAAGCTAATATTTGTATTTGTGACCTCACAGCAATATCATATGACTGTTTACAGCTTTAAGATATTGTATGTGGAATTTTTACGCATCACGTCACTTTGATGTTCATGAAAATGCCCCTTTATCTGTAAGTTCAATGGAAAGAAACACTAGTTGACGTGGGACACAGTTATTTAATTTATGCAGTGCCCTGTAATTTGGTCTTATAATGATTTTAAAAACTCATGAAATGTTTGCTTTTTGCACCAGTCGCCCAAGCTCTTGTTATTCAGACAAACACAACAATGAAAACTGTATACACTAAGCATGCAAACTGAGCTGACCCCGATCAGCTGCTGTTTTCTAGATTGCTTGTCCTACATCAGCAGCATTGCGTTGTTTACATCCACAAAAAACAAACCTGACCTCTCTAGTCCAGTATTAACCTTAACGGTGTCAGGTACAATGGCGTGAGCCTGGGATTTGCTTTGTGGGGGATTCTGGCTCTGGGTCTGGGCTGGGATGTCTCGGGCTCCATGGCCTTCTCCCTGGCGCTCAACTACAAACAGATGGAGCTGTACCACGCTCTGCCCTTCTTCTGTTACCTGCTGGGGAAGTGCATCAAAGTCGGCCTGATGGGGCGAGGGTGAGCATCATTACTTTAGTTTTTTTGTATTTCTTTCTCTCTCTCTCTATGATGCGTTTGATTGTTTGCCGTGAAACGTGGAGACAGATGTTCCTGTCGTTCTCAGGATGGATTGTAATAACTTTGGTGATTTCTTACCCTTTAATCTGGTGTCGTGATTGGGCCAAATTATGTGTCCAATTAAGATTATGTCTACATGCTTGGGACATTTTCATTAGTCTCAGCTTCTTTTACTTTCTGTTTATAGCCAATTAGCAAATGTTGAAATGGGACTATGCCAAACTAAGATGGTGTAAATAATCAACGTTACTTACAAAACAAAACATCGGTGGGCATGTTAGCCTGCTCACTGTAGCATTTACGTCAAAGCGCGGCCGCACAGAATCACTAGCACGTCTTCAGACTCTTGTCTGAACAGTGTGGCCAAAGAACTAAAAATGTCAAAGATGTCAAAAAACAAGAGAGTAGAAGCAACAGCAGTAGCTACAATTTAATACTAAATGTCCCAAACAGAGCACCAGCCAAAAAAAAACCTCAAAGAATGAGAGGATATATAATAATGTGCGTGAAATCCTGATTATTTAACAGTTCTGTCACTGTGCATAGAACTGAATGCCCCCAGCACTAGACACCAGTGTATATGAGAGTCGTGTCCTCAGGAGAGTCACAGTGTGACTGAGGTAATCAGATTGGATGCTGTTACTAGTGTGTCCAGTGTCTGTTTATCTAGTAACAATGTACCAAGGGCATTTAGTAGCAAATGGAGAGCTGGATTAGAAGGCCCGGGGGGAAGATATGTCCAGATGACACTCTCGCCATGCCCAAACTCCTCAGCTATGCCTGTGTGTGCAACTTAACCAGCAGCTTCACAGTTACAGCTGACAAGATAGCCTGACCTACACTGAAGACTTTCAGCTGATGCATGGCTTTCACTGCATTCCTCAGCGCAGGGGTCAAATCCCAAATTTAGGACTTGCAGACAGTATGTACTAATTGTTTGAGGAATCTGAGTAGACATAGACATACCCAAGCTATGTGCTAATGTCAATGTTTTTATTTTGGGAAAATGGGGGTTGGAGAAAATGGTTCAATCGTTCTGTGAGAAACTGCTTATTTACGGTGTCTCTTTTCCTACCACACTAAGAGATAACGCTTGTCTCTCGTCATGTAGGCTTTTCCTGCTGGTGAGAATTGCTGCGACAGTGTTGGCGACTTTTGCCCTCTGCTGGTTGCCCTTCTTGTCCGACCCCAGCCAGGCCTTGCAGGTGGTCAGGAGGATCTTTCCCGTGGCTCGTGGTCTGTTTGAGGTACAGTGCAGCACACTAAATCAAAACTCAGCCTTTAAAAACCACATCCGAGAAGCTTAATCTTCCCCCGAGACCAACTCTTCATCCGTACAGGTCACATGCACACGTCCTGTTTCCAGTGAAGTCTTTGTTGCCCTTGAGGTGCTACAGATGGTTAAGCTTCTCACTATCCCATCTGGCTGAACCCTGAAGAATGTGTATCCTAGGGAAATGTGAGAAATTTATGAATAAATGTGACTGTCATCAGAGTAATCTGTTATGTTGGAACCCAAAGCACCAATAGCACAAAAAATGTGAATCATTTTGACTCTAAAAATAAGAGATTTGTGAATGGCTTCTTAGAGAAATGATATGTACTGCTATTTTTGTTATGTTATCAGCTAAAATAGTTGTGGGCATCAGTGTCTTCAGATCTTCTTGACTTTGGTTTGTGGCTGCCCTTTAGGCACAGAACACTATGAGACACTAAAAAAAGTAAATCAAAGTAAATATTAGAGGGCACAGAGGGCCATAAAATGGCAAGGGTTATGTATTTTTTCTTTTGACATTCTGAAAGAGCAGGGGTAAGTGTTCAACTTGTGTGTGTGTGTGTGTGTGTAGGTGTGTGTGTGTGTGTGTGTGTGTGTGTGGGGGGGGGGGGGGGCAGAAGTGAAAGTGTGGCATTGACAAATGTACTCAAGTTAAAGTACAAAAGTAAAAGTACTCATTGTGCAGAAAGGCATATTTTAACCCTCCTGTTATCTTTGGGGTCAACTTGGCCCCATTCAATGTTTAACATCTCTAAATAAGTCATTGACATATTTTTTCAGTTTTATTTAAAGGCTATTTACACATAAACTTGGGTGACAATTTTAATTATGATATTTTCTGGAGGCTTAAATTGCTGGGGTCAAATTGAACCCAAGGATAAAAGATGTCAGTAAATCTGAAGGTAATAGGAGCGTTACGTACGTGTCATGGTAACATCCATATGAACGATAGGATGAGATAGTCCTCTATTAATACCATAGTGGCTGAATTTGCAGTGTTACAGCAGCAAAGGGAATTGTGCAAAAATTGTAGGGACATCAGTAAAAACTAAAAACAAACAAGAAATGACACAAGTTATATAAGGACCCAATGTTTCCCAGCAGAACACTGACTTCACCTGTCAGTGGTTTTCATGCTGTAAGTGGAGAATGGATGTATTTTCTCTACTCTGTTTACCAAAAAATATGTTACATATTGCAGCTTACAAAATATTAGTAAAATCCTGTGATCAGTGCTTCTATTAGCGTCATACACAGCCCGTGTGGACTCCTCGTTCCCTGTTCCATACCCTCAGCATGGCGAATACCCTTCCACCCTCGCAGTGCTTAGCCAGTCGGAAATGGATACCCTGCAGGATCAAAGAAAACAGTGGAATAAAATTGGTGAAAGGTCAGGAGATCGGTTTCACTCTATCTCTGGGAGGTGTCGGGGTTCAGGATGTACAGTAGGAGGATACAGATAAATCTTTCTAATTTATGGCTGACTTGTTTTCAGCACTTCAATGTACAGCCATGTTCGAGCCACAAGGACTGATGAGTGGGGCCAACCCTACACCTAAAGGCGTATCAGAGCACATCCGACAACTGCTGCCTGCTGCATCTTTGGAAAACAGACACATAAGTGTATGTTTGACTGTTGTACGAGAACACGAGTGCATATTTGTACTCTGTGGTCAGTCAGTTATAGCGTGGTCATTGGAATATGATATTAATTAAAAAAGGAAAGCGATGATAGCGAACAAGAGTACTTGAAACACTTCCGCTGTCACAGTGTTGAAAGCTGTCATGGAAGAAGCAGAGGTAAAGTAACTGTGTGTGTATTCGTGCTCGCATGCGTGACTGACAGCTCAGAGGCCAAGCTTTGCAGCTCTCGTTTCGAAAACCCCATAACCCTCCCCCTTCCCCTCTTTCATCCCCGTCCCTGACGTGGCACCCACCACAAGGTGTCATGGATGTGAGAAGTAATTGAAAATTCTGCCAGGGGAGCGGGCGGCAGCGTGCAGTATTTGTTCAACGAAATGATTCAAACATAATACACAGGGTGTGAGAGACACTATACTCCCGTGAGACGACAGCATGAGGGGCTGCCGGGCTGAGTGGTCTCGAACTAATTGTGAAATTGTGCACGTAAGCAGACACTTTGGACAAGGAGACAGGGGTGAGAGGGGGTGGTGGGGAAGACGAGGGCCGGTGACTGGTGGTCCCGGCGGCTACTGGGAGGGAGCAGTTGTAAGTTTACCCACTGAGCTGCATTCTGGCGTCTCACGTTGCTGCCTGCTCACAAAAATGGCACCAAATGCTTCTCGCTGTGAAATTCCATGCTAGCTTATAGGTGAAGGAGCCACGCCGCTCTCACCCCCTTACATTTGCCGATGGGTACCCCCCCCCTCCCCAATGTATTCATGTGTTGCCTTCAGGCGGCGTCCAGGAACATTCCCGTAGTGGTTATTTGGAGCAAGGGAAGCAGGGAGGAAAGAGAGGGATGGGGCTGAGATAACACAACACTGGACGGCCCGGTGCTGCTGACTAGGCTGCCATTAAGATCCACACAGCTGTGCACTGAGCAGCTGTAGCGCAGAAAGGAGAGAGAGGAGGCCAGAAATAGTTTTTCTAGATGGGGGTCACACACTAAAATCCATCCAGAGCAGAATCATAAAGATGATCTAGACGTGCCGACTCTGGCTGTGTGATATCATGATGCATACTGGTGGCTTTGGCTTCAAAGGCTTTGATCCCTACGCAACTGCTTCAGCACTCAAATCAGCTGAATCACACACACAACGCCCTCCACAACTGACCGCCGCTTAGAAACTACAAGCACTTTCCAGCTGGTATTAAGGTTGTAATATCTCATATACATCATATGTATCTTTCATGTCATGTGCAGACCTCAAAAACATATATTATGTTAAACATATATTCAGAATATATATACATATATTCAAAAATCTCTATTTATTTCTTGTGTGTTTTGTTCTTTATTCTTAATCATCTTATTGTTATTGTTTCAGTGTAGAACAGGTGCATTTCACTGCACGTTATACCATGTAGAACTGTGTTTGTGACCAATAAATAAAGACCTTGAGACCTTGAAAACTTAATTTTTTTTTAGGTTATTTGATAAACGATATAGAGCTGAAACAGTCAAAAATTATTTTAAAAAGTGCTGTTTTCATTCGAGCAATTATTCAAATGTTCACTATTTCCATAACTGATCTATCATTGCTCATTTTTGTAATTTTAGTTAAGCAAAAATACCAAACATTTTGTGTATTTAGCTTCCCAAATGGGAGGATTTGTAGCTTTTTTCATTCCTTTTTTTTTGTTTTAAACAATATTTTTAATGGAATTATTAACTGTATTGACTGTAAATTACAAGTAATTTGAAGATGGTACTTTTAATAAGCAGTTAATCTGCAAACAATGTTAAGATTATTCAATATTTACAACTATTTTTTGTGGCAGTCCCAGCTTTCAGGAACTATAATTTAAATAAAAGATTTTTTTCTAATTATAAAGAGAAATATTCCAGCATATTGACATCATGTATTGTTGTGAGTCAGTTTGCTCTGTGGTTGGTCTGTATCTGCTGGTTATGCGGAAACTTCTCTGGTCTGACATCTGACCTTATGTCCCCAAGTTTACAAATAAGTCTCATTCTTTTTCTGACAGGGGAGTGAATTTATGACGAAGGGTTACATAGAAGTGTCCCTCTGGAATTCCTTCGAGGAATTTTTATTGCACTTTCAAAAAATAAGTACCTACAGCAATGCCACTTATTTACTGTCTCTTCAAACTGGGATTCAAGGCATATGTTAAATGTACTTTTTTGTGTTTTCTTCTGATATAATTTCTCATTTAAACAAGTGTGCCTGTGTGTGTGTTTACAGGATAAGGTGGCCAACACATGGTGCAGCCTCAACACCCTGATAAAGATCAGATCCATTCTGTCGGGCGATTCTCAGCTCTACCTCAGGTAATCCCTCTGTCTGTTTAACAAATGTCATGTTGTTGTTGTCATGTTATTCTCCTCTCGCTCATTCATTCCTTCTCTGTTTTGTTGTGTCATTTTATCCTTTTTTTTTTTTTAACACTCCCTCCCCGGGGACTCTTTTTACACCTCTCATTTGCTGGGAAAGCCGAGCTTGTCCTTGGGAATACAGATTGCGATCGAGTTGGCTGAAATCAGATCATCCCTGATTGAAACATCTTATGACGAACTTCTGACCATGAACTCTGCTGTTTTTAGAAAATGCCGTGACGAGACGATTGCCTAAGGAATACTAAAGGATGTGGTATACACAGAGATGAAAGCGGAATAAATCACTTTGACTGCAAAATAATTTTTTTTCCCAAATGTTATGGATCATGTGCTTTATGAGATGACGTAATACTATAACGTGGGTTTGAGAGACAAATTTCAGATTCTCCACAGAGAACCACACAGATTAAAAGTTATTTTGACCAAAAGCCGAGGTCCTGTGCACGCACAGTCAGAAAAAACTTGATGCAACAGTTGTGTCATGGTGGAGCCTGCTTAAATAACCCAGCACGCTAAATTTAGGAGTCCTATGTTCGCAGCACGGACACGTTTCTGCCAGACTGCTAAGTCCCGGGATCAAGTTGGACTTCTTTTACTGTAGTGCATTTCAAACAAATGAAAAACACTCTTGTCTTTTTGGCGCAGGGAGTGGATTGCTAAATGCTCTGGTGTGGGTGTACTGTGTACATAAAATGAATCAGCTGTGAAAAGTGATCCATGTCCTTCCGGACCGCAAAACCCTGCCCTGCACATAACACACGCATGGCACGCTCGCTTTCATACACACTAAGTACCCACTTACTGGTCCTTCATTACAACTATCTATCTTTCTGTCCCTTTATCCGGCTATCTGTCTTTATCTACTTGGATTCACTTCTCTCTGTCACTTCTACGATTTGCAGCACGGTCGTCCTTGCACCTCGAACTGAATGCCGCCCGACCTCTCGGCACATTAAGACACATTCACTCTAACACATAGTCGGTCTCTTCCGGTGCCTCCACCCCTAGCAGGTGACAATTGAAGGGTTAAACTAATGCCTGGTAACCCTGAGAAGGGGCCATTATTTGGTCAGTTCCCACACAGTTACAGATCAGTGAGTGTCTAAAAAGAAGTGACGCAGTTGAATTAGGATTTATTACATCGATTGTCTCCACTTGACATCAAAATCAAATCATTTAGTGCCACTGCAATCACACGCAGATAGAATTAAATTACACTGCCTCCGATGTACAGCTGATTCTATCGCTTTCTGCTGTGTAATAATTTTTTCCCTGCACTAACATCCTCTCCCATTTTGTTTTTCAGTTTAGCCTGCACTCTCCTGGCAGTTCTACCTTCCTCGTTCAGACTGCTGACAAAACCTACCTTCTGGCACTTTAAGCTGGCTCTGGTGAGTGTTTCTAGCATCTGATATGAAAATAGTGAGCCAAATACTGCCGCTCCTGTTACAGAGATTCAAACAGACATCAAATTTAATATTTCAAACATTTTTTTTGTGTGAACATGTATGATGTCATACACTAACTCTCCCTTCCTTCCGATTTTAAAAGTGAAGCTCATAACCTCAATGTCACTTTTAGGCCAATTCATCTCTGGCATTTTTCCTCTTCTCCTATCAAGTCCACGAAAAGTCCATCCTGTTGGCTGCCTTGTAAGTACAAGAGGAGATAATTGTAACTTCTTGAGGTTTGTCTCGCCAGATGACAAATGTAAATGGTGCTTTCTCTGTCTTGTAGTGATATGTGAAATATTCATGAGTATAGATTTAATTTCTACTCGCAGAGGAGCCGTTCGCCTCAACCCTACCACAAATCTCGGGGTATGTCTCGCAGATTATTAATGATTTGAACACACATGCATTTTGTAAAACTGACGTCATCCTCCTGCTGTACTCCCGGAGGTGCAAAAGTGACACCTCTGTCTAAGTGCGGACTTGCTAACAGAGAGGTTACTCACCTCTGTCATCACACTCACAGACACAAACCCAGCTTCCATTGTCAAGATATGTTTGTCTGAGTTGGGTCACATTTAGCCGGGTAAATACAATACTATGTGCGTGCGTGTGTGTGTGTGTGTGGCTCATTATCGTTTACCCCCATATGTAGAAAGCTGTAGGTAAGGATTGAAGCCTGGGATAGATTTGACAGCGAGGGATTTGGTTCCTAGATCTGGGCTCATCTATTAATCTAGATTAGGGTAGATTGTTGCTTTATTAACTATTGAGTTATATCTCCCACCTGTCCCCCTGAATCAATCAGTAATGCATGTCCAGGGATTAGGAAAGAATGGCAGGCGGCAGCTCGGGGTGTTGTTTGCGCAGGATCAATTATTGGGCTGTAACAGGATCGCCAAAGAGCACTGACTGTAATTATGGGCTCAGGGACCGATGGAAAGTGCCCCCCTCGGAGCAGAGTGTACAACCAGCACTGGTGCAGGCGACCAGGTTCAATTAACAATAAGGCTTTCTATACACAGATGCACACAGACGCATACATATGAGGTATGTAGTCATAAACTTAGAACTTCTTGGCAAAACATATGCAAGTGTATGTAGATTTTCAACAATGATTCTAAGTTTTATAGTATCATACACGCCAGTGTTGTCTCAATAAAAGGTGTACACCAACATAAAATGCTGACTGCCTTGTGAGTAACTGCCAATAATCGATTTATGCGGATGTCCCATCGGATGAGTAGCTTAAATACTGTACATGCATGATATCGGTTCACATCCAGCTCTGACCTAACATGGCTTCGCTTATTCTCTTAATGTAAAATAAGGCATAATGTTAGTCACTGCAGAGTGTGTTTATTAATGACTATATCCAACTTTGTTCTTTTCTAGACCTGCCTGCCTCCTGCTCAATGACCTCCCCTTGGTGGCCATTTGGTTCCTGCAGGCCTCGACATTTAGGTAAGAAGGAAAGACTAGACTTAATCACTGACCAAACATGAAAGGTTGAGGAATAAAAGCTTGATATCTGTTTTTATTGTTGCCTATGACAGAGGCCTTAATAGCTTTTCATCGCAGAACCTAATTTTTGTGTGAGATCTATTCTCATGAAAACATTTTGTGCTGTTGTCATGCAAAGAAGAAGTGCACTGCCAATCTTAGTCCTAACTTCTAATATGAGGCATTGGTAGAGATGTTTTTAGACTTTGCTGTGATTTGAAAGTTATTTTAGTTATAAAGAGAGGAATGTTCTTGAACAAGTGCTGCACTTAAGATCTTTTATCACTACATGTACTCTTTGGGCTGGAGTGCCAAAAATGTTGCAGTTGAGGTGCCGTTCCAGTCATTGATTTAACCCAGAAAAGCTCATTTCTCAGTCTTAAAGTTACATTTTTAGAGTTTTGTTTCCATTAAACAATCTTTCCGCCTTAAAAGTTAAAATGTAACTCCACACCAGTGCAGATGAAGTCTATCACTCTATCTACAAACAACCCCTTCGCACTTGCTACAGCTCGAGCACACCAGCTCACCTACAACTTTACTCAAACGCTGCACACCATGCTACACAATGGCAGCTTGTAATATTGGAATAATTCAACCATACATACATACCAACCAGAAACTGAAGAAGCGTAACGATACAGAAAGCCCCATTGTGCAAGCCGACAGGATTGGTTTCTTAGGTTTGTCGTGTATTAAACCCTGTCTGTGTGAAATCCTGTTTTTGAGACAGTCTTCGATACACTGCATCTTCAAGAAAAGTTCAGCCATGGCTTTGACTGCTCATTCCACTCATGTGTTCTAGCATATAAAACGCCATATGGACATGTTAACAATGTAAAAACCCTGTTTTTTGCTAGAAGGGTTCTTTTAAACACAAGACTTTTTAACTGTTGAAATAAAAAAATGACACAATTTTCCTCTTACAACTGCATATCATGCATTCATAAACAATTAAATGCATCACTTGTCATTTCAGGACACAGCTTTTGCCACTGTTGCCTTACATGGTCTATGAACAGTCACTTATTGCAGCAAATGGTAACAAAATTAACTACAGCATGGCTTTATAACTGACATACAGAGTCTTTATGACTCTTCTCTAAGGGTCACTTGTGGCCACAGTCCTCAGCATAAGTAGTGAAGTCTCAATTTAGGAAAAAGATAGCTCTGTGGGATGTCCTGGTGGCTAAGCTTGCAAATAAATAAAGCGTTCCACTGTCACATGTCACCTCTCTATATTTCTCCCAGCGTTTACTGTGCCTTGTAACAGTCAGTTAAATGAGAAATGCCGTAGGAATAATCCTAAAAAGCTAAATGATATGCACTGTGGGTTGAGCTGAGCACCATGAATGGAAAAGACAAGTAGTGCTGCAAATGCTCCATCTAACTTTCACCAGCTGTTGTTAAATTCTTCCGGCAGCACTAATTGTTGTGCGTGTGGTTTAGTATAAGGATATCTGGGGATTACAAGGCATAGTCTGCATGCCTGCTGTCTAAGTGTGTTGTGTAGGGACAGGAGGTCATTCTGTAGCTGCTTCCCAGTACAGTCTGCCACAGACTTTGGCATTATCTGCATCCTCTACGGACTCTGTCATTTAAAAAAAAATACATCTTTTGTTAGCATAATTGGCCGAATGAATGCTCAAGCACGGCCATTTTAAGAGGACTGAATGCAGCTAGTCTGTTTAAATCGAGGAAGTATGTATTTCTAAAATGTTTAGCATTTATCTGCTGAATGGGTCTTTTTTTTTTGAGTAAAAAAAAGTGAATGAGCAGTTTGTTGTGAGCGGGCGGTTTTTATAAGCTGGGGTGATGTGCGATTTACTATGAGTCAACTGTTGTTCTTGCCCATGCCCCTTTGCTAAACTAAGATAAGCTCTGCGTGAATGTCAGAGCCATCTCTCCCCAGGGAGACAGCCTGCTCGTACAGGCCTGCAGGATAAAAGCAGTGTGATTTACTATCGCCCTTCTCTCAACAAACATGACACTGAACTTAATGATCTACTGTTGGACACGTGTGAACTTGTATTATATGTTTACTGCCTATCATATGTGGAGATGGATGGAGTTTATTTCTTTTCAGTATGCCCTCTGTATACAAAGTCAGTTAATGTTGTTACAAACTTCCAACTGAATGTTGTACATAAAAAGCGAACATAATACTATGATGGCTACGTCTTTACTTGATTATCGCTCTGTTTGGCACTATTCTGCATTACTCCAGGCAAAATACACAAGCTAAAAAAAAAAAAACAAGAAAAAAACCCAGCTGAATTCTTAACTGTAAATGCACCATTGTGTTTGTCTCTGTGCAGCATGCTGCCTCTGTTTCTGAAGGACGGCCTGCTGGTGCCCTACGCTGTGACCTCCTTGGCCTTCCTCTTCCTCAGTATCTATCTATTGTCTGCACTGGATCACTGCTCAGAGGACGAGCTGAGACTGGGAGCCTACAACAAGCTGTTTTTCTGTCTACCCAGAATGGACCTGGCTCGTATAGTGAGATGGAAGGTCAGTGTGGCCCGCGTGCTGCTGTAATAACGAACAATGTAGCTCCCAGTATCGACTGATTTGCGGGTCAAACAGAAATATATGCGTGCAATATTAAAACTAGGCTGTTTGGTTGTGAAGTAACTCCACTTTTATACACTTTGGACTACATAATCTGTCAATACACTTAAACATGACGCCCTGTGATAGGCTGGCGACTTGTCCAGTCCAGGGTGAATCTTGCCATCGCCCTAAGTCAGCTGCCCTATGGAGGATAAAGCGGTGTATAGATAATGGATGGATAGATGTAAGCATGCCCTTAGAAATATATTCATTATATACACAGATCTGCCACGAAATTAAAACCACCTGCTTAATATTGTGTACCTCTCTGGGACCTCTGGGGATGTCCCGTGGTGTCTGGCACTGGGATGTTGGCAGTTGATCCTTTAGGTCTTGTGGGTTGCAGGGCGGGGCCTCTGGGTACTGGGCTTCATCCAGCGCATGCCGTTGATGCTTAATTAGATTGGGAACTGGGCAGTTTGGAGGTCGGGTCACCGCCTTGGGTTATTGGTTGTGCTCCTCGAGCCGTTCCCTGAGCAGTTTTTGCAGTGTGGCAAGGTGCATTTTCCTGCTTGGGGAGGACTCGCCCTAGTTACTATTCGCTTTAATGCATGAGTCACTTAAAATACGATCCATTAAAGCAAATAGAATAAAAAAAACAAACAAACAAACAAAAAAAACAATACAAAGAATTAATTCCACCTATTATTTTACTCTGTGAGTTTGTAGCAGTGAGTTTGTAAATATGACTCTGATTTCACGGTTTGTGGTGCTGTTCCAGAAATGTATATAGGTGGAGGTAACGTCTATCATTATGGTTGCAGTTGGTTGCTAATAAAAGTTAGTAATAAGGTCATAACGATTACCTTCGACCTTTACCACAAATAGTGATTGCAATACTTTACATAGAGCAGATAAAAATACTTTGAAACCCCTGTGTATATCTTGTTTGTTTAAGTTTAAAATATGGTCTCTTCTATGTTGTCGATTTGCTTCAAGTAAGGGAAATGCTTGGGAACTAAAAATAAACAAAACAAAGTTATTGCTGCTTGATTAAATAAAGTTTGTGTCTGTTCCCGGCGGGGGGAGGAAGGAGGAGGATGTCCAGCTGATGCATTTGTAATAAGAAGGGTGCTGATTTCACGATCCCAGGTGGCCTGTATTTTGAAAGTGGCACTAGACCTAAATTGCAAGCGTGTGAGAAGATATACCCAACTGTATAAATAAATATCATGTGCTGCTGTAAGCTGTGTAAGCTGTCCGGGGATGAACGCTGCTGCCAGCCAAAGAATTATTTATCACTTATTTAAGTTTCCACAGCGTCTGAAGTGGCTTCACCGCCAGCCCCTTAGCGACAGGGGCACCGGTAGGGTGTCAGAGATTAAGAGAAGGTGTCTTTTTATAGCGCATGTCATTAACACAGGTTTGCCTAGATATATTTATTTACACAAGCAGCATAAATAGCGAGCCCCGATGATGGCGATAAGGTTTCATGGGTTTTGGGTGGCGGGGCGGCTGTGGGCATGAGGTGTTTCCTCCATCTTACTCACAGACTTCTCCCTGGGTCATAAAGCCCGAATAGATACGTGAATGATCTTAGTCTGCCCATCATGTCCGTCTGTAACTCTGCAACAAGATAAAAAGTGGTTACATAGGCCTAACGATTAAAATCAGCTGTAATGTGATATTACAAGCCTCAGTCTTTTCTTTATAGCACCGCTCAAATAACCAATTTGATGTCTATCATTCAGTGATAAATACTCAGAGTGATTAGATTTTAAATTAAATTATTCATTAGTTTCATATAATGGTTGCAATTAAAATGAAGGCAAAAGCCAACAGTTTGTTTACAGCCCGAGGTGCCCAGCCTTTTTTATTGTTTCACTTGGAGAAGTTTGGGATACAAAATATAAATTTAATTATCGATAAAATCACTTTGGCAAAGGGTCGTCTTCATAAAGCCCCATTATTGGTCTCTTTTGTTAAGAGCAGCTTATCAGTCATCCTCTATCGGGGCGCTCAGGTTTTTCAAAGTAAAACGGTACGATGACATCCAGCTATGTAAAACTCGAATACTACAGAATTTTCTATGACAGTGAAGTTAAACACCAATTACACTGACCAAGAAAGCGCAAGAATAGTAGTTTCGAAAAATAATCTTAACCAAAGGTCCGCTAGCTTTTTCCAGAGGTTTCAATCATGTTAAAGACCCTCTGGTGAAAATCTGATTTTTAACCTTGCTAATATGTCCATGGTGATTTTTATACGCCAGAAGACACATCATGAGTAAAATAACCAGTCAATACCATGGCTTAGCATTTTCACCTTCAAACTGTGTTGTGCTGATGACAGTTTCAAAAACACAAATTCAGACTTCTGCGGTTTCATACGTAACAAAGCTGCGGAATCAATCCTGTCAACTTGCAGGGTGGAACTGAATTATTTAAATATTGTAACTTACCATTGTGCAGCGTAGAGTAGTTTTACAGTGTCTAAGCAGAATCATAGGTGAGCTGGTGTGCTGAGCTGCAGTGCGTAGGGAGGGATGGGTGGAGAAAGACAAGGCCATTTTAAAGTTTGAAGGTATTATTGCCATGGAAAAACTTCTAAACATGTATTTTTGGTACACAAGTTTTTAGGGGTTGAATCCATATAAGGTCACATGATGACAACTGCTAAGCTGCTAACGAAGACTGTGAGATATGGTTGAAAGTTCCAGCTCCTCAGTAGACCTTGAGTTGAGATAATTTTGTTTGGCCAATAGGTCAATATTCATCTGTCTCTAAAGCAGCACCTATTTTTCCTCAGCCCAATCATTTATATGAAAAACATTTAACATGATGTTATGTCTCTTTTCAATTAACCAACAATCTCACTGTCTTTATCTGTTACAGTTCTACATCAGCGTCGCTGTCATGGCTGGCTTGAGCATCGTCAGCGTCGCACTGGTCCCTCCACCACATCTACCTGACTTGTTCCCTGTCATGCTGTCTATGGCTGCGTTCCTGCACTTCTTTGGAACGTTTGTTTATTTCCACGTTGTCCAGTTTAGCGGGCCACCCAGCAGAAAGAGCCAGAAGAAGAATAACTAACTTGTGCCAATGTTACACTCTGAGGTATATCTGCTCTTAATGTGCAAGAGCCTTTCACACATGCTGTTACGTACCAAATACAAAGCAGCACAAATGCTTATGAGGTGTCCTGTTGGTTAGAAAATGACTGTACTATACACTTTAGAGGAGTTCTGATATCAAATGAAAGGAAACGGTTCTAGTATTTTTCCAGTTTAACTGCTTTTGTGCAGCACCAAGATACATATTCCCTGTAACAAAAGCTCAGTCATTCCATTTAGCTTCACTAAATATGGCTAAAATCATGCAAAACAACCCTGCCTTTTTGAATTGTATTCGCCTAGACCATTGATACACAACCTGCAGGCTTATCGTCCAGGTACACACGCGCATTGTGCAGCCTCAGTATCTGAGTATAGATAGCCCTGTGCCTGTATGCTCAATCTACAGGAGGTGGCCACAATAATAAGAACACCTGGTGTAATGTTTAGTTATTGTTGGGACCAGAGAGATGTTGATTTAATTTTGTGGTAAAAGTCATGTCGGTGCTGGGTTTAATCACATTCTAAGGTGTTCCTGTTATTTTGTCCACCCCCTGTATGTCCTCAGGGGATTCTGATTAAACACACGCCTGATAGACTTTACTCAGGTCTTGCAGTGTTGATCATTTTGTATTCATGTGAACGCTTTTTTTTTTTTTTTTTTTTTACAGTTTTCTACTGTACATTTGTACCCATCATTAAAGTTATTTTGTACAAACTTAGTTTTTTGTGAAAATAAATCAAATTTCTCTACGTCCTAAAGTGAACATCCGTTTTATTGCCACATTGTTAAATGATCTGATTCAAAGCAGCTTCATATAAACTGTCTACATTAACCAAGCAGTTTGCTAAATCACCCCTAAAGGTCTGGCAGAGACAGAGCCAATAATTGGACAGAAATTATATCTTTCCAAGCTTTTACTCAACATCATTAAATATTCATTATAAGTCCTTGATACTACAAGGGTCCAGCACAAAAGACCTGTACATTTAAAACAAAACCAGTGACGCGAGAGGCCTTAAAAATAGATGATGGAAGGTGACATATCTGAACATAATGCTATAAAGTTGAAATACCACAGAAAAAAGGTACAAGCAATTTCTTTCTCCAATCTCTCTGCGAGTTAATGACAGGCATAAAAAAATCCATTACAACTATAAATGTTATCAGGTCAGCGAGGGTTTCCTGTGCATCTGAGGCTCCGGGCCGGCGGCCAGTAATGGGCTGAAGGGACAAATAGGAGCCCAAGATCTGAGTTAACGCTTAACACAATGGACGTGAACACAAGGGGCCAATTAGAGGTTGTGTGAAAGGCGTTGGCTTGCTCTTCTATTATACACGTTTATTACACATCGTGACAGTTCATCTGAAAAGGTGCGAAGGAAAGTAAGAATTTACTTTTCCAACGGGACTAAGTCATATAACACAAGTAAACAAATAATTTCTGGTATAATTTATTAGTAAAAACTAACTAATAAAAAACTGCAGATCAGCCGCTTACTTGAACTTGTAGCGTTAGATTGCTTTGTAAGCACAAGACACAATTTTTGATAATCGATTATTGAGCCTTTTAAATTTGAGAATTATCGTGATACTAATATTGTTGTGTTTTTTGGTCCGTTAGAGGGACAAAACAGGTGATTTGAAGAGGGGATCATCTGAATTTAAGGTCGACATTTTCACTACTTTGACAAAAAAGCAGCTGCAAGTCATCATGCAAATCAGTGCTGGATGTAGTTTTAAAATGAAATATATTGTATACATCCAGTCATAAAAACGATACAAAACCAGACAAACAAAACAGTGCATTATGTGTCATATTCCCAGTCACAGACGGTAATCATAAAAAACAAATCCTCACTGCAGCAACAAACGGTCTTGTGTGCCTGGTTTGTAGTTTCAAAGTCGCCTTTAAATGTCACATTTAATAAGTGCCGTCTGTGATAGGGCATCAAGTTTATGTGCTCTTAAGAAATTAAAAAGTTCAATAAGTACACAACAGCCTGTGTGTTTCAGTTTTAAGTCATGGTAAAAATAAAGCCTCTGTCACCACCTAGCTGCTGAATCGCTATCCAGGATGCTTTATATCTGGTTACTATGACTCTGACGTTTGGGCGACTGAAAGACGTGCAATTAGTAAATATTGTTTCCTCTACGCAAAAAATTTGTGCTATTGAGACATCTTTCGTCTGGATTACCATATGTCTTGCATATATCAGAAGAGCTCACAGTTTTATATTCCCTGCCTTCATGATCCTAATCTGTACCGGTATAAGATTATTTGTGACGGTCAGGGGTGCTGAGGGAGTATTCAAAGCACCTCGGATCCTTCTATCAATCTCCAAAGTGGCCTGTATCAAAACATTAGTTTTGTTTATGGATGTGCTGGCTTTGTCCTTCACATGGCCTCTAAGGGTGATAAAGTGAGAGTTACACGATCCACCTTAGGCAGAAATAGGAAATGTTGCTGTGAACACCAGCTGTTGCTTAGGTCGACTCGGGCAGCGAGAGGCCTCGGCCTTCCCAGGCGCTGCCAAATAAAGAGACTACTGTGTTGTGTAAGACAGTTTGCCCCCCCCCACATTTACTTTTCAAAAGGTGTTAAACTGCACAGGTGGGGAGGATTGCATAGTTTTCGCCATAAAGGGGATGAGGGTTGCCATCTGAAAGAACATTATTTGCACAGCGTTGCAGCATTGTGGTTAATGTAGAATCAACATTTGTCAGCTGCCAGACAGAGGCTCCGGCACAGAGACGGGGTCTGACATGTCAGAGGATTCGCTCTTACCGTTTCAGACGCTTCTTCCGCAAGTGAATGACGTCCTCCAAGACAGCTCGGCCTCACAACTGACAGCGCAGATTCCACATTCATCTCCTGCCTTATCTCCGCGGGATCATACGCACAAGAGGTGAAGAGCAATTCCATTAGCTGTCAACAGCCGAGATGCCTCGCTAACAAAAACCTGGGGAATATGGGAGAGGAAAACATGATTGTAACCCCTCTGGCACCCAGTGATATTACACACACCGCAGTCACTGTCAAGATTGAATGTTCACGAAGAAGAGCGTTAACAGGAGGCACATTTTGCATAAACCAATGCTAGCTGTTAACAGATGATAATGTACATAGAGCAGAGGGTTTCTGTCACTTTTATACAGTTCATTCAAAATTAGGGTTGAAGAGGATGACTGTGCCTCAGCTCACAATTGGTTTCAGAAAGTTGGAGGAGGAGGAGGAGGAAAAGAGAAATGATAAAATGCTGGCTTTGCAGTGATCAGGGTTGTAATGAAGGCAACACAAGTGGCAGAGAGATGTGCAAAAGAAGATGCAAAGACCAGCAATCTCAAGAAATACATTCCATCCCTTAAAAACTATACCTTTTAATGATGCCAATTACTTTATAATCCAACCCGTAACTGTATTTTTTCCACAAAAAAAGACTTATTTGCTTGCCACATTAAGACACGAGCATTTACATTTTTTGCCACGTAAGATAAAATGCAAGGACATTTACTGAATCAGAAATTACATCTAAAAAGACTGCATACTCTGCAATCTAAAGTGTCGATCGAAGGCCACCGGCTTCACTTGGACCAAAACCATCTAATATACAACTCTCCGCTTTAATTGCAACCATGTGTTCAAACAGAAAGCATAAAACTCCCGGTGGGTAGGTGGCATCTGTCCATGAGCCTTCCTACGATTGATGTGCCAGAGTCCGGGAGCTGCCTGGGCCGGCAGCCCACGACCTGCGACACAGTCCCATCACTTTTATGACATCTTAAGGAATCTTTTTAATACAGCCCATTACTGCTGACATACAAATCTTCCCTAACGTGGCCCCATCTATGGCCTGATCAATTTTTACACTGCTGAGCTGTACCCTTTCCCCTCATTTTGTCATCTCAAAATTCATATTATATAGGATTTCCTTATGGGAGAAAGTGCAATAAAAATATGTTACCACTCCGAAGATGTGCACAAGTCAGTACCTGGCCGTTTCTAAAAATCTTCAGAGAAAATAAAATTTGTTTCTGTAGTAAGCAGAACTGTTTAAATGTTATTTATTTTTATGTTCCTAAGAAAATATATTGTGAAGTGCAGCATTGATTTAGAACATAACCATGTCTCGATACGGGTTGGAGGGGCTGAATTTATGAATCCTTTGCACAACTCCTTTAATTGAATTTTCCAAATCTCTCACCACACACAAATAATCAATACACACTGCTGAGGGAAACTTGCCTCAGAATTATTAGGGCCTTTCTTTTTCAATTTTGTAGTCATCAGCACATACAGGCGCTGCGGGTATTTGTAATGCTGCGACTATACCCAGAGGATTTATGCTCGCCCCAAGCCTGATTGCTCACTGAAAGTGACTTCTTTAGAATGCTTACTGAAACTTTTGTTAACCTTAAAGGACAGTCGTAAGCGCTTCTTAATGCTGTACTCTCACTCTGCGGAAAGTAGTTTTAACTATCGCAGCAAAAGGTGGAAAAGGGGGATGACGAGACGGGGAAGAAAGGGTGAGGGGAGGAAGCTAGAGTGAAGTAGACAAAGGAGGAAAGGCCTGTAGGGTTTAAATGTCCTTGTGGATTAAGTCATCTGATTTACCAAGAGGGTGATGCTCCAAGGCTTGTCTGGCCGCCTAAGAAAGTGTGACCATCTAAAAAGATCTATTTCTGGTAGTTTGTTTTACCATACATCTACACGCAGACAACATGGAGTCCAAAAATCTTTGTGTCTGAAGTGAATATGCTTTTGAGGAATAGAATTAATACAAAAATGCTACACTATGCTTTAATATGTACCATTATGCCTTAACTGTGGCAATAGTGAACGCTATTTAGCAAAAGCAGCATAGTCTTGCTTTAATGGAATAAACAATTATCGGCCACAACATTAAAACCCTAATATTGCACAGGTCTCCTTTGCGCCACAAAAACAACTCTGACTTATCAGAGCTTGCACAAGGGAACTTTGGCAGTGTCCTATGGTATCAAGCTCTGTGATATTGGTAACAGATCCATTTTGTCCTGTGGGTTATGGGGTGACGTCTCCGTGGATCGGGCTGGTTTAAGGCTGATCCACGGAGGCTGGCTTGGACTCTTTGTCGTGCTCCTCGAGCTGTTTCTGAGTAGTTTTTGTGGTTTGGCAGAGCGCACTGTCCTGCCCAGGGATGTCGCTGGTTCTTCAACAATGTTTTGATGGGTGGTATGTAACAAAGTAGCGCCAACATTATTAAAGAAAACTGCATTGTAACAAGATGATCCACGTTATTCACTCCCCCTGTTAGTACTTTTAATTTTGTGGCTGATTTCATGTGTATTTACTATTATCTGTTTAACTGCATTCCACATCTCAAAGGAAATGGGCCAGATAGCAACACACTGAAGTTTGACTTGTGGTTTTGATCTTTTAGGGAGACACATAGGTGAGAAAATAATAGGGTATTTTTTTACACCAGCACGATTAGTATGCACAGATTTTGGATTGAATGTGGCTATACATGCTTTGACCTAAGCTAAAGACGCATTGCTTAGGTATTGGGGTACCTGTTTGGTCATCTGAATTCATGTAAGATGCCCCAGTGTAGTTCTGTAAAGACTTCTGTAAATCCTGTTCAACCACACACACACACACAATGGGGCCTTAGCTCTTAAGTTTAATAAATGAACTAATGATCATTCTCCTTAAGTTGGATGTCCTCCATCACCGATTTTCCAGTGAATGTAAAACAATCCAATATAAAATTTGACTCTGGATCCATTGAGTATTGAGTCTATGAGTGGAAAATAGTCAATTACAATGATCTGTGAATCAATCATTATCATGTACCTCAAGAGAACCTCTGTTGTAGCAGGAAAATTAGTCAAATCCATATTCCCAATGTATATATTAGTTCTTCACTGCAGTTTATATGCCCATAAATACTGTTTAAAGCAGATATATGGTAATGTATGTACAGGTAATGATAACACATCTCCACTGGTGACGTTAAGATAGAAACACAGGCCCTATAATCCTGCATTCTCACTCAGCCTTTTCTAAAGGCTTTCTTACACTTTGCTCCCTTGCACTTAGTACCTGGAACAGAGGCGTAAAGGCCATATCAGGAGATCTGAACAAACATTTTACACCGGAGTAGAATCATGCTTCCAGATAACATCAACATCATCTGTCTGTATTTCAGGCTCCCAGCAGATATAGGCCAAAGCTCTTCAGTAGCTTTGAATAACAGTTTGTTTACTTAAAATGTGTGTCTCAATGCACATAGAGAGCCAATTCTCTCCCACAGCTATCTGCCTTGACATTATGAAGTCTGTTGTTGTAAGGAGGTTTATGCAAAACTGATAAATTTCACGGAGCCGCCATGTGACAAAAATGTGACATTCCTGGGGTGTGGATCCACAATGTATCATGTATGTTTGACTCCCTTACTGGAACTAATTAAAATAATTTCTAACAACCTTATCGGAAAACAAGCTCGCTTCCTGACAATACCCCTATTCATTTTCCACAAGTCCCCATTGTATGATTGAATCACAAGAACTGCTCTGCTGCAGGCACAATATGTGCCTAAAATAATCAAATTAATCCTCTCCCTAGGAAATCTACTCATTGACTTGTTTGTGTAACCATAACAAAATGTTGTTTTTCCTCCAAAGGTCGCAGAGCACACGATTATCTGAACAACACAAACAAGCATCCATTCATGTTGTTAATGCTAAATAGCAAAGAAGATGCAGGAAAAAGAAAATCAAACAGTGAAGGAGTTGCATTTGGGAATGTTGTTGGCAATCAAACAGCCTCGTGACTGCATTTGTTTTCCTTCTTGTCCCAAAGTAAGCCAAACAATTGGGGCGTTTTTTTTGTCTTTTGGTCCTTTAAAGACATAAAGATATAATGATGTGACAGTCAGAAAAAAACTCAATGAAGCCATTTGGTGAATGCTGTCAGTTAAAGAATCTAAAAAACAGTGTCACCAAAAACATTCTTGATTTTAAGCTTTGAACTGAATGTATGAGCATCCTGCCATGAATGAAGCTCCTCGGTCAGCTCTCTCAATCACAAAAAAGGGAGTATAATCTGCACATAACGTCAGGTGGGAATCACACAGCAGTCCAAAACCAATGTAAACTAGAAGAATATACAGTAGGTGTTTATTTCCGTATTTATCTCTAAACACTTGGCATCCTTACTCTTTAATTTAGCTCCACTTCATGTCATAAAACCCCAGCAACGTAAAGGAACTGATAGCACAGAAATGCTAAAAAAAAACAAAAAAAAAACAGTTTACTCTAATACGTTGTGTTAGGTTAGGTAAGTCTTCATTGCTGTTTGATTGTCTACGTTTGTTTGCCTAATAGCAAGATAGATGCAAAAAAATATAAAGCTGAATGTCTGAAACTTAATAGAGAGGTAGAGCAGGAACAAAGAAAAAAAAATAAAATTTGTACGGATCCGAAGTGTGACATAAGGCATTGGTGGAGGACTCTCTAAGTGCTCTCATGTTAAATTAATGAAATAAATACAATAAGTTTACCGTCACTGTGATTCTTGATGTCTTCAAGTTTGAAGATGACTTTACTCTGGATGCTAAAAACACAAAAAAGTAATTGAAATTATTTTACAAGTAGGAGCAAATATAGAGTCATTTAGACACTAACACATTTTTATTTTAATGGCATTTACTCCCAGCAAAACACACAGGAAACATACTTAACTCTGGTGCACCATCAGCGCATTACAACCTGCATTATCAATATGTTGTACATTCAGAAGACTCCATACTTTACACTATAATAGTTTTTCTGCATACCCAAGATCCAGCACAATATCAGTGCTTTTCTACATATCGAACAATCTGTACAATATCAACAGTGCTTATGTCTATTCCTTCTTTTATTTTATTTTTCTACCAACGTACCTAAATTTCGCACTTTGCTGCTGTAACTGCAAATTTCCCCACAGTGGGAATAATAAAAATGATTATCTTATCTTATTTCTGCTACAAACAGATTATAAATCTCTACCAGGGTCACCTATGTCACTCTTAGATGGTTCAATAGAAAAATAACTAATAAGTCAACCTCAGTTTTGGACTGACTTTCTGACACAATCATATTTAACAGTGAAAGGCATTTTGTGTACTTACTCGGCTCTCTGTGTCTCTGAAGCTCAATCTTCAAATCTGCAGATCTGGTGAAGAAGCGTCCTTGTTCACTGCTGCCCTCTGCTGACTAATTAAAATACAGAGAAAAAAAAAAAAGCAGAAATACACATCAAATAGCAGGTAAAGGAGAAAGGTAGCATTGGAAATGAACGAACTAAGAAAAAAACACGCAGCCCTGCAAGCAGCTATTCAGAAAGGAAAAGCCATGTCAGAAGTGAATATTCAGCATGTAATAAAAACCATCATCTCTCAATCTAAAGATATGATGGAGACAGAGACATTTCCGCCTATTCTAAAGATTTAGGACCAAAGAAGAAGTCCTTCTCGTGAATATTTCCTCCAGCTCTTTCCTGTTCCTGATGAATGCATCCACTGATCGTTCCAGTTTGGATCGCAAGGAATCCAGTCTGGTCAAAGAGTCTCGTCTGAAGAAATGACTGACAGTCATATTAAAACCTAAAACATGTTAAACACGTAAAGCATACCACAAATATTGCCTGCTTTTATATATTGTCTAATATACTGTGCATTGATGAGTGAAATATTAATAGAATTTTAGAGAATGATTTGTTCCAATAAAAGATATTATACAAATGTTACAGAACCTTAGACAGCAAAAAAAAATAAAGAAATTTGTACAAATTTTATTTAAAAATGATACTTGTCTACGATCAGAAGAATTGTCCAGGACTAAAGGATTGATAATATAAAAACCCTCTATAGTAAATCAGCTAGTTTGATCTCTTACTTATGAATTTATTTATTCTTCTCCATTTCTGCTGTAATTTACTGTACCTGTCTATTTAATGGTTTAGACATGTATCTGATTCTGTGGATTTCCACTTTTTGCTCCCCAAAAATAAAATTACATCTATTTTAAAATTTAAAAGTTAAGTACCTGGTGTGCCCCAAATGACCCTATTATGACATAATCAAGTGACTGTTATGAATGTACTGTAAACCGAGCTCATGTAACACAGGAGTGACGGCACTATAAAATTAAAAACTAATGCTTGTCTTGATGGATGGGCCAGATACCAAATGTCTGCCTTGGCTAAGGAAATGGTTCTTGTGTTAAGTGACTCTTATACAACTATTTTTAGTGCTATGTAAATCACTGATAATTTGGCCAGTGATGGATCTCCGTCATTCCGTGTCTCCTGTCATTAAATTCTGATATGTCATTATGACCATCAGGAAAGTGTGGCAATTGAAATATAGCAACTCATAAAAGGGAGTTCTCTGTAACTCTCTGCTTCGTACAGACTTTGGCTCTTCATATGTTGACAGTTGGCAGAGAAAGAAATTTAATTTGTGGCCTACAATTTAGGAGATTGACAAAAAATTATTTTCTAAAATATGGGAAATGCAAAAGCTGTCACTTGGCTGCTCTTTTTTCCAACTGTGGAACTTCTTGTTAATATGCAGTGGCTTTGCTCTTGTCTGCTGAGTAAGGGACACGTCCTTAAAAACACGATCCAGACTACAGTGACATAAACAGTATACACTATATCTGTGTGACTGTTGCTTTGTGAACTGAAAAGCGGACTGCATTATATACCACTAAATGATTGCATTGCACATAGTAGGATTTGAATTTACAGTCACAGTCAAAATAGACCCCAAAAGATTCAGAACAGCCCCGGCACTATTCTAAAATGGAGTTGCAGAATATGCATAGATGTGTCATTTTAAGGATGGTGCTCATGAATTTAGGTAATCCATCCGGCACCAAACAGTGTACAATTTTCTATCATCTTAAAAAGTTCATGAGAGGAAAAACGAAGGGAGAAGATCGGATTTTTAGACATGGCCATTTATGCAGAACAAGGTCATTGAGCACAAACACGCCTCCTCAGGCTCACACGTGTACAGTTCCTAGTAGTAGGGGGGATGATCAAGAGTTCAGTCATTTCCCATGCAGATTATGATCTCGTGCCCAAAATAACACATTGTTCATGTTCAAAAACTTTAAACCACTGTCTCTGCGTAAAAGGGACATTTCTCTCTACTGCCAACTACTTGCTTAGTGAGGTATTAAGTGCTTGATATTATAAAGTGCCTTGAAATGACATAAACTAATCAGCCCCAACTTCAAGAGTACCTGCCTATTAGGGTCCGAGCACCAAAGGGTGCGAAGACCCTATTGGAATTGCTAGGGTTGGAGGTTTGGACAATCTTCAACTAATTTTGTAATTTTGTGGAATTTTAAAAATATTTTCCCTCATTTTAGACGACGTGAACAGTTCAGTGATTCCTGATTTTGCTGCAGATTCATCTTTCTAAAAAAATCTTGGATAAATTTGTAAGTATTTTGCACAAACTTTGAGTAATTTTGGACATTTTAAGTTACTTCAGACACATTTTGAGTATATTAAACAAGCTTTGAATCATTTTAGACAGATTTCAGGTCACTTTGGACAAATTTTCTCTCATTTCCGACACAATTTGTGGAATTTTTTAAATATTTAATCTCATGTTAGACGACAAAAACTGTTCAATAATTTGTGACTTTGCTGCAGATTCATCTTTTTAATCGTCATTTCTTGTTTCTGCTAATGGAATTTTGGATAAATTTGAGTATATGGAACAAGCTTTGGGTCATCTTAGACAGATTTTAGGTCACTTTGGACAAATTTTCTCTCATTTCCGACACAACTTGTGGATTTAAAGAATATTTTCCCTCATTTTAGACGACGTGAACAGTTCAGTGATTCCTGATTTTGCTGCAGATTCATCTTTTTTAATTTGAGGTCAATCATTTTAGACAAATTTTGTGGAATTTTGCACATTTTTAATTTACTTTAGAGACACTTTGAGCACATGGAACAAGCTTTGAGTCACTTTAGACAGATTTCAAGTCAAGTTTTGTCTCATATCGGACACAGTTTGTGGAATTTTTGTCATATTTCAGCTCATCTCGTACGACATGAACAATTCAATAGTCCTGATTTTGCTGCAGATCTTCTCTTTCGTCTCCATTTTTTTGCTCCGTTACATTCGTCCTCGTGCAGCGACGGACTTCCCGCTTCCCTTCAGAACATTTTCTGTGAACCAGGTGTTTTCTGACAGAATGAGTCCAGACGCTGCCCGGTTCAGTTCTCCGTGCACCAGCGCTGTGAGCCAGTGGGCCGGTTCTGGGTCTATGTGGGGCTGCTGTGGGTCCAGGGGATCCGTATCCTGCGGCTCAGGGACCGGGCCAGTCGGTCCACGGCGCCGTCCACGGCCCCGCCCAGCTCCTTCCTGGAGGTCAGACCCTCGATGTTGCCGCTGTACCACATGACCCAGCCGGCCAGAGACAACAGAACCAGTTGGGTCCAAGTCAGTAGACGCTGTCCAGGTGGTGGTCAGACATCTCAACAAACACACAAACACCCACAAATTCATGGTCGTTTTGAACGATTTCAACTCATTCCAGACAGATTGCGACAAAGTTTGTGTCCTTTTGGACTTTTGAACTGACTTTGGACCCATTTCAAGAAACTTTGGACAGATTTCACATTTTG
>NW_007578275.1:277622-291933 GCF_000690725.1 Stegastes partitus
GCTTTAATATTGTATATGTTCCTTGTGTGCTGCCCAAACACTTCTGACCCACTGGGGCATAGACACGGGACATCTTAGGGTGTCCGATGTGGTCTAAGATGGGTGGCAAGGTGAGGTCTATGTGGATCGACCTTTATCTGGCACATTCAATAGATGCTAAATCCAATTAAGATCTGAGGAGTTTGGAGATCAGGTCAACACCTTGGGCTCTTTGTCGGGTTCCTCAAGGCATTTCTGAGCAGTTTTTGCACTGTGGCAGGGTGGACTATCCCACTGGGAGCTGGTTCTGGAACAACATGTAGGTGGGTGGTATGTGTCAATAACATCCACATAAATACCAGGACCTACAGTTTCCTAGTAAAACATTACATTGTAAAGACATAATCAGTGTAAGCTGTACTTTCATGCCTAATTAATAAAACTGACCCAAATTGGAGAAGTGTTCAGAATGTTCCTCACAAGTTCTGACAGTTTCAATATATCTGGGCAAAAACAAGGATATTTTTTTTACTTGCTTGGACAGAAAACAAGAGGATGTAGGCTAAAATGTTGATTTAAAAGAAAAGTCCTGCTTCTACATGCAGGTAGCAATGCTTCAGGGGGTTTTGGACAGCTTTCATTGCATGATACAAGTCATCGCTTCAGAGTTCTGCAATGACATTTGTCAACAAACCTGCTTAAGTACTTGCAGTTCCAGTCAAAAGTGGGAAGTTTCCTGCAGGGACTGGCATTTTAGATGCTGGATCCTGTACAGGAAAGACAGCTGGAAAAAAAAAACAAAAACAACAACATTAAATCAGGAAATGAAAAATATAAAAAATATTTCCAAAGCTTAAGCATACATGTTTACACAGAAATGAAAACACAGTATGTTGACTATGGGTAATCATAACATTGGCGCAATGTCAGTAGTACACCTGATTTTAAAAAAATAATTAAAAAAAAAAAAAAAAAAATCCATGCATGCAATTACATTATCGGCTTAGTCCATGTGCAGAGCTCTTCTGACACCGTTAAATACAATTCAGTGTTAATGCATTGCTTTATGATAAAGTATTTAAAATGCAAAGTTATTCTTTATTATTTTGAAACTTCGGTGTACTTTAACACTGCAGTGGCATAAATATTTGTATGAATCTTGAAATTACAATATTGAAGTACAGTACTGGAAAACCATGCACGAACATGCAGCAGTGTGTAACAAACATGCATGAAAATGCCTTTTTCTCAGGCTCCGGTTTGTGTGTGATTATGGTAACAACTAAGAGACACAAACACACTCACACTACAGCCACCCCTTTATCTCTAACTCCGGAACAAGAATGCAACACAAAATATGGTAATTTTAATACAAAATTGTTGAAGTGTGACACAACTATATCGCGAACATGTAATGCTAACAGTCAGTGGAGATAATATGTTGTGTTATATTGCTTCAGGAAAGGCTAAATCTAAATGTAATATTCATTCATATGTAAGTCAGACTTCAGGTCATATTAGTTGCTATACACTTCACATTAGGAATACATGTTACAGTTTAAAAAGAACCCGTGAACAATACTTACGGCATTTTTGAGTTTCAGGCTGTCAGATGTGTTCGCTAGCAGTTTCAAAAGCTGGCGCCTTTGCTACACGCAAAACAGTTCGTATTAAACATGACCTGTCATATACAATGTTCCGGCTATTCTTTATTGCAAGTAGGACTCAAACAAAGCACGCAACCTTTTTAATCCGTAATTACATTTTCAATTATGGTATTTAATTTTCTTAAACACAGAGGTGCACTTTGCGGCACCATTTTAGTTGTAATAGCAACAGGAACGTTTTAATGTTTGTTTCTTCCGTGTCGGTTTTAATGCACACCGCTGATATGTTGTTTACCTAGCAACAGGCAAGAGATAGCAACCGTGTGTGACAATTGTCACTCCCAGCGCGAATCTGATTCAATAAAATAGAATTATCATGTTTCCAGACAGTTGTCACGGTGTGATAGTGAAGTAACACTAGCAGAATTTAGCTTAAGTTCGCTGCCGTATCAGTCTGCTGTCTGTTTTTCTCTTTCTTTAGCTGGAGAGACGGAGCTCTAGCGGTATCCAGGTGGATCTCTTCTTCCAAAGATGTCTTTTCAGGAGTCGCCTCGTCCTTCCGACGAGGAGGAGGCTTTCTACATGCAGTGCAGAGCTGCGTACCTCGCTGTGTTCAGATCTAGTTTGACAAATATCGCTTCGAAGCAGCAGTTATGTCGTGGTAAGCTGCACTGACACTGTTAAATTCCTTGCTAATATGTTAGCTAGCTAGCTGTCATGGCTGCCTTTGTCAAATTAAAAGAAAGATACAGTTTGAATATAATTTATTCTCAAGCTTTTGTAACATACAGCTCACACACTACGTATGGGGAAAATGGTGAGTTATAAATATATGTATATTCATGCTTATGGGACACTGTCAGCCCTGGATATTTTACAGGAATGTGGGCCATTTTCTGATATACAGCTGAAAACTCTGAAGCTTTACAATGTTTAAGCCTAGCTGGAAGTAATATATAAAACTGAAAAATTATGAATTCATAGACTCAGCTGCTGACAAATAGATGGTAAAACTGGATTTTTAGTGACCCAGCTGTTTATATCTGCACATACTGACTTTTGTGTTCCAAAATAAGTAAACGTAGAACATTTTTTTTTAGGACTGACTCCTCCAAGCCTGTCTGATAGAAAAAGTGGAACTTCAACATTAACTAAAGGCATATCAAATATCATGCACATCATCAGCAATAATCATAATAGATGTAACTGTGCAGTCATTAATAACATGGAGTCTCTCAATAATATACACTAATTTCTTCTGAAGACAGGATATGAACTCTTTATTTAGGGTAAAGCATGGCAATCCTTATATGAAAGTCTACACAAAATCTTGAACTTTAGGGGTTTGCTGTTCAAGTTCCCAGTAGTACAGATTGTACAGTTTGCTATAAAGCATTGCTTTGTAGTGTATTCTTAGTTCTTTAATAATTCATGTGTAATTGGCATTCCTTGTTCCACTGTTGTTAGTTGTCATATTCCTTTGCTGCTATTTTATGTTATTTTTCCCATTTATCCCATTCAGTTCTCCAGCAGGCTGGAAGAAATCCATCTCATGCCACTCTCAATAAATATTGGACTACCAGAACGTACAAACTGAACTTTGATGACTTCTGTGAGATTGTCAAGTGTGAGAAGAAAACTGAGGAAGCTGAGCTGATGAGAGCTTTTAAAAAGATGGATGTGAATGGTGACGGCTACATCACACACAGTGAACTGGAGAAGGTTCTAACCACTGTGAGTAGTTGAAAACATCTGGTATTAGACAGATTTGCAACAAACTGGATACTATTGGCTCTTTGTTTTGATATAGTTCTACTTTTTTGTATTCTAATTTTTAAAATATATCTTATGTTTGAGTGAACTGATTACCTCAGTAGCATTTTTACTACCTTTTTTTACTAACAGTTGCGGGTCCATTTATTTACGTTATCACAGACGTGGATTGCCTCAAGATTAAATAGCTAAAACCAGTGAAATGTCCATGTTTAAACAAAATAGATATTTTTGTCCTGATATTTTCTCTAATGTGTTTAATCTTCCAGGGAGGAGAGAAAATGACATCTGAGGAGGTGAATGCTATTTTTTCATTAGCTGACATCAACACGGGAGGCAAATTGGACTATGCAGAAGTAAGTTTTGATAATTTTAAGGTAACGTGTCCTTATCCTGTTGTCCCTTTGCAGTATATATCAAATTTGCTGTGTCTACAGGTTATCTTATGTGTTAAAGTCTGTATGAAGTGCATTTTAAATAACCTTTTCCCTTAATTAATACATTTACTCTGACTGATCAGCTTAGATAATCAATTCTGTCAAGTAGTCACAGCACTAAATTCAGGTTATAGTACCAAAAATAGCCAATGACTGCATTGAAGTATTCCAACCTTAGTTTAAATCCATCATAGTTAAAGATACAATATTTTTTTGTATGTCTCATTCATTCAGACCATGAAGAAAAAACAAATTGGCATAAATCAGGAGTGCAAAACAGAAATTTTATCCCTCTCACAGTTTGCCCCATGTCTGTCTTTATTTAATGTCATATTCTTATTCTTAGCATTCTCTCCTTCCAGAGTAGGAGTGTTTATGCCCCTCTTTGTGGCCTCAAAACATTGTTCATGTATCATCCTCTTACTACCGATCTCCTGTTGCTGTCAGTTCTGCAGATTGCTTGTGTCTGCAGTGGAGCTATGTCAAACAGCTGCTTTGGAAAGGCTTGAGGCTGATGCCAAGCTGAAGAGACAGAACTTTGGCAGTCAATCATACAGCCCTCCGAAGAGCTCCGTGTCATCATCAGGAGCAGCGGCGGCTCAAGTGGATGCAACTCACCGGGCAGAATCAGACTCAACACTCAAGAAAGGTTAAAAAAAAAAATGTAGCTGCTTAGACTCATTTAACAGAGGAGAGGCCATCTGAATTTAGGCAAATAAGTATGTGTTTGATTAAAAAAAATATATTTGTGTAACAGTAGTTAAAGGTCCAGAGTAGCAGAATGTGGTAGCGCAACAGCAGACATACTCCAGATACCTGTATTTGGATGCACACCCATACACAGTGTTTGCCCCAATACGCCTCACCGATTAGTTTTGATGAATAAATAATAGCTCTGTTATTGATCGATTTTTCACTCCCCCCCTCTGTGACAAATCACCTCATTAAGACAGTCCATACATCATAATAGCCACACAATTAGGGCAGCTTGTTTGGAGGGTGGAGACTGTAAAGTGTTTTGATTTGGGTAATCATTTCTGCCATTAAGGGATTGACAAAAGCTCTGTCTACTCTGAAGAAAAAAACTGTCTTCGAGTTAGAGTTCCATGTGATGTGTTTTTGTAGCTAGAGCTTGAATCCACCCAGGTTTCTGTTTTTGAAATGGACGTAATGAATATGTACCCCCTCAGACACTTCTCTTTGTAAAAGTGCATGTAAAACTCCACTTTTCGCTCTAGATTCACAGTGTTGAAGAAAGGCAGGGAAGAAACTGAGATCCAGGGTGAGCGAGCCAGGGACAGGCCCGCAGTGGGAAGATAGATGGGGTTGATTTAAGTGGTCAGTCCATGTTCATGTTATTGATTTGGAGGATTCCACCACTTCTCACTGGGGAGATGATGAGGGATTAGAGAGGAGGCCCAGTCGACCACCACTGCAAAAACAAATGAGCTCCCAGATAGTAGTCGGGATTATCACATTATTGTGCCTCTCCCATGTATTGATTTATACCCGTTACATTTTAACAAGGCTCTGACACGAGATACTACGTGAGCGCACATGTTGAATGGGTTATTCTTGGAGCTCAAAAACAGTTTTGACTGCTCATTTGGTCTTACATTTGTCAGTAGAAACCAGTGCTAGCTCGAAAAGTGCATTTCAGCCGTATTGAACATGTGCAGTTTTGGCTGATTTTGCAAAAAAAATAGTAGCTGACATTGATTATGTATTCAGAGTTTGTGTCACTGTGTTTTAACTGATAAACCAGCTCTAGAAAACTGCTAGTGCTGAAACACATCTCCAGCATTCAATATATATATATTTTGTTAGGCCACAATTCAGTGCATCTTTGTCCACATTCACACAAGAGCTACAATTTGATTCGCTAGATTCAAAAGCTGACATCAATACAAAATAGATCCATGACAAATACTGTGTCAGTGGGCCTTTTTGTTTCTATGCTACAGTAATTTGCCTATAAACCTATCACATTACTTTGCATCTTGATTTCCCAGGCTTAGAAACAATCAGACTCTTCATTAATGAATTGGTATTTTCTGGCTTCAATTAGTGTTTCGAGGAAAAAGTTGTGCGAGATAATTGATTTGAAAAGGGCCTTTTATGTCATTTGTGATTTAAACAGCCTATGTAAGTAATTAAAGGGAGCTTGAACTTGAAATCACACTTTCTCAGAGCCCAAATGCAAAATATCTATCTTCACTTGAGCTCTGGGATGGACTTATGAGAAGACAGATTGTTGTGTCAATTATGCTGTGCCCCTCATCTCTCTTTTGAAAGTGTGTTTACTGTTTGGAGGGAGAATAAGCCTGGGTTTTTGGTTTATTTTACTATCTGTCCATAAGAATAAGAATGTGTGTCTTTTAGACAGCCGATCGTCCTCCCGTCCTTCTTCCGCTCGCAGCAGACGCTCCTCGCTGTCGAACTCCATCACAATGACATCCAGCAGCACGAAGGCCAGCAAAATCCCAGAGCCTCCCGGTTTACAGGTAACCCCCTTCACTCATTTTTTTCCTTCTTTACAGCTGATGATTAACTTCAATATTAATTAACCCGTCAGTTATATTTCCAATGAATCATTCAGTATTTTAAATTGTCTAAAACTTCGAAGGTTGATGACATCTTTAAATAGCTTTTCTTTTTTTGGTTTAAACCTGGAACCACAGAACAATTAAACAACTAAAACAATTACCTAATTATAAAAATCATCTGCAATTAATTTTCTATCAGTTGATTAATTGAATAATTGACTAATTGTTCCCAGATTCTAAACTCAATCTCCCAGACTGGTGTGTGAATATGGCTATTTTTTTAGGAACCAATGAAAGACAGTTTTCTAAGCCGCTTTCAAATATTAATCTAAGCAGTAACATGAGCCCAGTTTTAAAATCAGAATTAATCATTTCGTAGCATTTTGTCCATGTCTAGTAATGCTTTTAATGGCTTTTGTTTACCAAAAATGTTATCTGATGAGATTGTCTATGATTTACAGTGGATGCCTATTGTCTTCTGCAGTATCGTAAAGATCTTAAAGAAGCGCTGTTTGTACCATCACTGAATCGCTGCCCAAACGGAAATTCTTATATGAGGGGACTCTATTATAAGAAGAACCTTGCAGCCCTACAGTTCACTCAGTGTGACTGTCACACTGTGTTTTTGATGGGCGAATTTAGCCAAGGGTGGATAGATATACACAGTATTGATCCCATGCTCTTTGTTTTCACTCTTTTTGGGCTTAACCTCAGCTGGTTTGCTTTACAGCAAGGGGAAAAAAAAGAGTAAATAAATAAATAAATAAATAAATAAAAATAACAGCTTCTTGCTCCATCTCTCAGGTCCCAGTACCGTGTTGAGATTGGAAAGGGCCAGACATCATCGAGGTTAAAAAAAAAAAAAAAGAATGTGTGTCCAGAGATTTCCTCTGAGGGAACTTCTGCTCGCTATATTGGCTCCTATATTGCCACAGGCTCATAATTGGGAGGTGGTTGGTGGAGGGTAGGATGTGTTTTTGTAACGGTGTGAGTGTGTGTGTCTGTGAGCCTTGTAGGATGCAACTGTGTCTTCATGAATAGAAACCTAAGCGGTAAGGATTATTCTTGTGTATTCTTAGCATTTGTCTGTATGTATAGCACTGTAGGAAAGTGGAAAGGCTGCAGTTTAAAGGTGCAGCTGTGTGGTTGTGTGTGTGGTTGTGTTTGCAGCTGGTTTGGTGTCCTGCGACCCTCTGTGAAGCAGTAAATCAGACCTGTGGCCGGAGCAGATGACAGCGCCTGTATTAGTCTGCAGGCTGACCCTCTCTCTATGGGGGCATTAATTCTGATGTCTTTAAGCAGTGGATGGGTGCCCATGGCATTTTCCCTCATTTAATATTGTCTGGACAAACCACTGAAGTGTTATGGTTTGATCTTTTATGCCTCGCACAGCCCAAGATAAATACTTTGAGAAAATGGCTTTTCTCTAAAGGAGTGACATGCTCCGTCTTTATGGTTCTTTCTTTGTTTAACTTGGTGATTTATTTGTCCACTAAAAGGATATATAGCCTATTCCAGACTCGCTTGGCCCTTAATGTCCTGTTACTGTGTGTCCACACCAACCGTGTTTTCGTTTAATGTGTCTCCAATGAGCGGAATGAAAACTTCCCTGTGTTGATGTTCCTGTTCAATTTCAAATTACTACCTCATTTCAGTTGTGCTGCCAGACAAAGGAACAACAAGATTTCAAAATGAGAGAAATATTAGGATTCATAAATATTGCTAAAGTAGCCTCTTGACATTTTTGAATGACCGCTCACCCAAGATTGAAAAGGCTGTATTTATCAAAGTTAAATGGAGTCCAATTTGCCATATCAAGTCCTCGAGGGAGATTTACTTGAGCCTGCAGCCGAAACTCAGTGTGACAAGTCTGCCCTCCTCTGGATCAGCACGTGTATAACGTGTGTTCATGCTGCTAAGCTGACATACAGCGCAATAATGGATGTGCCCACCGAAGACTGGTGTGGTAATTATCACAATGGCAGTTTTTGTTAATCAAGAGAGCTGCTTCACTATTATGACTGACTGCTTAATTCATTTTGCCATGCCAAAGTAAACTCCCCCCCCCTATCACAAGATCAATCCCCCTTTTAATAGAAACTGCAAATTAGTTTTGGTTTCTGTTGAATGAATAAATGCATTTTGTTGTCAAACAGCAAAACAATTTGTTGCGATGGTTTTGGGGGTTCGAACAGAGACCACACATAGCAAAATATAGTGCATATTATATATTTTTTTAAGGTTATTTGTTGGGGGCATTTCATGTTTCCATTAGATTAACAAGACAAATTGGGGAGAGACAGTATGAAAATGATCTGCAGCATATGATCTGGCCAGCTGGGATTCAAACTGGGAATCACTGCTCAAGGCATTTGTTCTGACGTTGTATGCGCCTCAACCACTCAGCTATCGGGTAGCTCCGGGTGGCTCTGTTAGTTAAGCGGTCATATTTTCCATTGTTCTAGGAGTGGCATCACAGCTATGTGAAAGGATGCTTCTTTTTAGAGGACGATGGAAGTATCAGCTCTCTGCAGTACCAGCTCCACGTCCCCCAAACAACCAACGTCTACCTAACCGTCCAACCACTCAGCCTCAGCCAAAGAACTGGTAGGCACCTGCTCTGTTATACACTGACCGGCCACAACATTAAAACCACAGACAGGTGACGATGCAGTGTTCTGCTGGGAAACCTTGGGTCGTGGCACACTCGTGTGGATGTTACTTTGACATGTACCACCAACCTAATCATTGCTGCAGACCACGCCCAACCCTTTGATGGCAACGGTCTTCCTCAGCAGAACAATGCACTCTGGCACTCTGCAAAAACAAAAAGCTTGAGGCATGACCTGACCTCCAAAGTCTTTAGATCCCAATCAGAACCAGCACGATCAACAGAGGCCCCACTCCGAAACCCACAGGACCCGAAGAATCCACAGCCAACATCTCAGTAACAGGCACCACAGGACACCCCGAGAAGTTCTATGTCCATAGCTCAATGGGTCAGAGCTATTTCGGAAGCGCAATGAGGGCTTATACAAATTTGTAGATTTAATCTTGTGGCTGATCAGTCTAAACATTTATTAATGAAAAAATTGCTTTAAAAAAAGAGTCATTTATTGTCTTGCTTGATTGCTGGCTGCACGATAGCTTCACTCTTTTAGTCGTGTGGTTTTAGAGGCTTTTAGTGACAGTAGGACATTAAGTATTGTCCTAGTTGTTAGTAGAACACCAGTCATAACATAAAAGACCACAAAGAGGTCTGATTTTCTTTTTAGCCTTTTCCGATCTTTTAGATAATGTGGCATCAGATCAGATTGTGTGTCAGCTCAGTGGAAGACAACTTACGAAGCAAATCAGTTCATTAAATTTGTGCAAGCAGTGGCAATGAGTGGACAGATGTATGCTGTAGGAAGACTTAGCAGATGTTAAGTCCTTATTTGTCCAATCAGAAAACAGATTGCATAAGCTTGTATATATTTAGCAAGTTTAATTCTTCAAAAACGGTTTGTTTGTATTGTATATGTGGCTTTGTTTTTGTTTTGTTTGTTTTGGAAAATGATATGAATGGTTCTTGTGATCTTGCTCTACTTTTCAGACAAGACCTCATCGTGGATGACGGTGGACACGGCACTTTTTGTCATGTCAGCTGGGGAAACCAAAGAGGACTCAACTTTAGTGTGTTTTACTGATTCAAAAGACAAAGACGTAGGTTTATGTGTGTTAAGAAATGCATATTTATTACCACATTAACTTATATTTCAAATCAGTTCCTATGGTACTTAATTCAAGTGGTCAATGTTGCAATCTGCCAGGGGACATTAATTATACAAGTTGAAGTCATTTCTGATGCAGTGAAGTTGACCCTTGATTGTACTGTATTCCAGGGCATACGTTGTGCTTTTACTTTACTTTGCCACTCCTTTGTCCCTACAGAAGTATGTTTGGAAAGGAGAGCTAAATGCTGGGACATACAACCTGCTTCCCTTCACCAGTGGCTGCAGGTTGAAGAAAAGGAGCAAGAAGAGCCTTTCTAATAAACCTGTGGAGTTAGTCTACAAGACTGACACTGGAGAACTAGACCTCACTCGGGAGCTGAGGTGAGTTTGCGTCAGTCCATCGTGACAAGAATAAAAACACACAGCGGAGTGTGATTTACCAGCTTTAGATCCAGGCCTGGATAAAAGCCTGCCCCTGCTTTCAACTCCTGTCACCACAGGACACAGGAGTAGAAAGGGAACAGGATTTGGCAATGGATTGATACATGGGACTGAACGAGGACAGATGAATGAGCTGAAGCCTCCTGTCTAAGGTCCAGTTGACATTTCTGTGTTGCTCTGCTTCTGCCACAGGGAGGTGCTGTCTGACATCTTTGAGGTGATCGATCTGGATGGTAGTGGTTTGCTCAGCCTGGAGGAGTACAACTTCTTTGAGCTGAGAACCAGCGGAGAGAAGTGTGACAAGGACGCTTGGGCCGTCTGCAAAGGTAGTCACTTCATGAAAGTTGTCTTCACAAAATTAATATGACATGTAAAAAAGAATTGGAAAGTAGGGGTCCAATGTGGTGCTCATTGCTTTTTTTAATTTATTTTTTTGTGGGGGCAGAAAACTTTGATATGAGAAAGAACCAGCTGACACGACAGGGCTTCATGGAGCTGAACCTGATGGAGGCCACAGAGAAAGATGGAGACCCTGCAGATTTGTGGGTCACCCTGGAAGCTATGGGATACAACCGCATGCTGGAGCTTGTAGAGGTCGGTTTGTACCTTTGATTTTATTCAAAATGCAAAAAAGCACACGCTTGAGTCTTGGTAAGACATGGAATGATAGCTTATACTTGACTATTGACTTGAACATATAGCACATGCACACCAAGACAAACACATCCAGACTCGATCCATAGTAACTAACCAAATAAACCCTCGTTCCCACTCTGTCAGGCTTGTCCATTCCAGATAGATGTGCACTGCGAAGGCACTCAGCCGTCTGTCCAGCCACTCAGCATGGACTCAGGGCCCAAGCTTCTAAACCAGGCCCTCCAGAAGTCCATCACAGCTCGGACAGGGGCCAAAGCACTGAGGGGGCATGACAATGTCTTCATCTACACCTACAGAGGAGAGCACAGGATCTCCTCCCTCATAGCCAACAAGGTAGACAATGCACTTTGAGTTGCAATGATGATCTGACTGTGCAGATAGATAAATTAAGAAATTCAAAATGTGACATACAGCATCATGGGATGAAGCAACCTACTCAGTTTAGCTGTATTGCAAAAAGGAAGTGAGTAAATAATCCTGGTTAAGTAAGATTGTTAATGTGCCATGTGTCCTAATAGCCACCAGAGGGATGATTTAATTTAAACTTTAAATGAGTTATGTACATTATTTTATAAACTCACACAGTGCTTGACATGACCACAAACAAGTACAAAAAAAGGAAAGGAATGACAATTATCATCATTTGCTAAATGTTAAGTGGTATTTGTTTGGAGCACAGAGCTTCAACATGTTTATTACTTGTCTAGTTTATGTCTATATACCTGATAAGGATATCTTTTCCCAAGTGTTTGTTGTTCTGTTTCAGTACAGTTTACAGCCAATAGTTGCTGGAGACATTCATTCCATTTGCAATTGATATGCAGTGGTGGTGTCCATTCTCATAGCAACAAGAGCTACTTTAAAAGAATNTTTTTTTACTATATGGAGCCCCATCTGCCCTATTGATTTCTGCATATTCACTGATTGGAAGTAAAGAAAATTAACTAGTACTCTTTGTTTTGCAGACTAACCAGAAAGTGACCGTCCATGTTAACAATGAGCAGAGCAGGAACTGCTGCAGCAGCAGAGGCATGACTGTGTTTGCTGTAGAAGTACCCGCCAGAACAAAGATGGTAGTAAATCTTCCTAAGTATATTGCTCAGTTATTACTGTTTGTTTAATTATCCTCAATATCATAAATATAATATAGCTTTTTCACATTTTAATTAAGTGTTAAATTCTCCCCATTGAATAAGAAATATTAGGATCCTGAATGACCATGTGTTGTCTTGGATGCTAAAACAGAACATATTTGTGCCTTCCACTAGGTGTGCCAGCATGTGCTACCCATTATTGAGAAACAGGACTGGACCTACAACTGTGTGGAGACCATACTACCCAGCATATAAGGCTGTACTCCCACAATAGACTGCTGTTATATTCTAGTTATATTAGAAATTGATGGACTGAAATGTATTCATCAGGATTTCACATGTGATGTATAAGGAACATACTTGTTCTCTATCCACTGGCATGATATTACGGATGTATTACAGAACACTTGTTATAGGTCAGCTGTAATGATTGTAACATGTATTTTCACTGTAGCTAACAAGTTTGAAATGGACCATTGCTTAATCAGTTTCAGAACTGAGACCATCTGCTTGATGACAGTTTCATTAAGTCTGTCTGCAGAAACTGGAGAAGGTTGTACAACTACACAAAGTACAGTTATAGTAGAGACAGTTACTGTTTTTCTGTTATTGTTGAGTAGATTTAGTTTCTTTCTGTTGTTACAGTTTCTTTCAGTTTACTTTCCCTTGAATGTGCCTTTGTCATTTTAATAGATACTGGATGAATGTAGAAAAATAATTACATATTTCTGTGTCAATAGTTATCATCTTAGATTCACAGAATGCTTAGATCAAGGGTTACTGACATGACAAATGAAAAATATAATAATGTCCTAATATAGAGGTTTTTAATCGGTAAGTACCAAACTAACTTTGTATGTCTTCTTATGGTTTTTATATTTTTGGCTTTGAAAAACTATTTATTTTTAATACTCACTTTTGTAACAGTTGTTGTAAATCAAGAAACTTTATCCAACCTTGCTATTAGACTCACATTAACATCTTGTTTCAAGAGAAAATACATGAAATAAAAGAAGAAACGCTCTCTCGCTCTGCCCTCTGATCTTTGTGATGGTGCACAGTGTTTGAATTACCGTCACTGTAAAGTCACCACAGTAGTTTTATGTGTTGTTTGAAAGGGAGCCTGATTTCTAAATGCCCAGCAAATGATTTCAGTAAGAGAAACAATGTTGAATTAAAGCCGCAAGCGGCGATGGACGGGTCCTCGCCCTACGCTTGTCGGCCTGCGCGCACGGCGGGGTGTGATCCGGCATGTGGAGTTTGGGGCAGATCGGAGCAAGTGTGGCCTAGTTACGAGCCACTTCCTGTTTAGTGGTGGGCCACGGCGGCGTGCGTGTTGGCCGGAGTGGAAACACGCTCTGGCTCAGACTTGGAGCACGTGTGTAAAATTTCAGGCCGATTGGAGCACAGACACAGCACGTCTCGTATTCTGGTGTTTTATGGCGTTGTGGCCAAATTCAGGGGGGCGCCATTTCCACGCCGTCACACTTGTGCGGACCGTTTTACTAACGTGTAATCACCACCTCCTGTAGTTTGTGCTGGCCAAATTTCAGGTGTGTACGAGCTTCCCTGTAGGAGGAGATAGATTTTGAAAATGGTCAAAAATGGCCAAAAGTCAGCCAAAACTCTCACAGGGGTTTTTCAAAATGACATACCTCCTGTTGGGTTTAGGGCTTGGCCATTTTGCCAGTGACATGTCCAAGTCCCTTAAAATATCAAATTTTTCGCCAGTCCTGATGTGCGTGGCGATTTCAATGAGTTTTTGAGCATGTTTAGGCCCTCAAAATCGCGTTTCAAAAGTCGGTAAAATAATAATAAATAATAATAATAATAATCACAACGGTTACAATAGGGTCCTTGCACCGTTAGTGCTCGGACCCTAATAAATAATAATAATCACAACGGTTTCAATAGGGTCCTTGCACCGTTTAGTGCTCGGACCCTAATAATCCGAGCAGTTCCAATAGGGTCTTCGCACCCTTTTGGGTGCTCGGACCCTAATAATCCGAGCAGTTCCAATAGGGTCTTCGCACCCTTTTGGGTGCTCGGACCCTAATAATC